>NC_089586.1:25657373-25957373 GCF_019320115.1 Miscanthus floridulus | reverse complement strand
CTTCAAAAGGTTAGTCTCACAAGACATAGAAGTAGAACAAGCATCTAATTGTGAAGAGCATGGTATATCTAATAAATTATCACAAGAGGTGGATACATGCTTCTTGCCTACATCACAAGGGTTAGCAACATTTTGCAATTTATCATTTGATCCATGTGATGAGCTCTCATTATTTTTAAGTTTCTTTGTAAACACTTTAATGAGAGAAGCATGTTGTTCTAATAATTCATCATGACATGCAAGTAGTGTCTTATGATTCAATTTTAGCTCATCATGTGAAGATTTAAAAGCATCAAGTAATTTCTTATGTTCTTCACAAGAGTTCTTTAGAAATGAGTTTTTATTTTCTAATTTCATTGTTTTAGCTTTCTCATTTTTTAAAGACATGGTCATGCTAGCAAGTCTACTAACAAGCTCATCATATGAATCAACATGATCAACCACATTATCATTTGATACCTTGGTGTCACCTTGTGACATGAGACAATGTGGTGTAGTTGGAGAGCTCGTAGTAGCATCATCATCATGGCTTGAGCATGAACCAACATCGTCAAGATCACCACCAAGTGTGCTTGAGGTAGAATCTTCATGTGCAACACTTGTGGCATCATCATCAACCTTGTCAAGTGAACTTGTAGTGGATCTATCATCATCATCATCACTTGACCATGAGATGGAGCAATCTTCCACAATCACCAAATTGTGGTTATGCTCAACACACTCATGTGCCTCTATCTTGGACTCATCATCATCATCATCGGAGACCGTCCCATATTTCTCATTGAGATAACTCCAAATCTCATGGGCGGTCTTCATGTCAATGATCTCTCCAAATATACAATCATGCAAAGATCTATACATGATGTTAGTAGCTTGGATGTCGAGATCTAGGCATTTCTCTTGTGCTTGAGTTAGATTATCTTCATCCAACACATGAGAAAAGCCTACATCTACCATCCACCACATTTGAGGGCAAATAAACTTAAAATTGCATATCATCCAATTTTTCCATCATGTAAAGTGTGTGCCATCAAAAATGTGTGGACAATCAACATCTAGCCCATAAGCCGCTATCCTCTCGGGTCGGTGAAGACCACAAATGAGAGACCAGTCTCTGATACCACTTGTAGGGTCGAGATGGTGGACTAGAGGGGGAGGTGAATAGTCCTTTCTAAAATTAATCGTGTCGGCTAACCGAAACAAGTGCGGAATTAAAACTATCGGTCTAGCCAAGACTACACCCCTCTATCTATGTTCTCTAGCACCTTCCAAAGATACTAATTAAGCAACAATGGTGCTGGGATAGCTAGAGCTCACCTAACCAATTCTAGAAGCAAGGTCACACAAACCTATGCCACTAGTACTTTAAGCAATGAGGGAGCTCCTACACATGCTAGTAAGCAAAAGCACAAAGCCAACTAAGCTCACTAGCAATGCTCAATAACAAGGCAACCAATGCCAAATTAGTGAGCGCAAACACTTAGCTACACAAACTAAGCAATGTGACTAACAAGGTTACACAAACCAAATTAGCCACGCAAGGGAGCTACTTCTATGCTACACAAGCAAGAAGGTAATAAGTATGCTACACAAGCAAACTAATTACAAGAGCAACTACACAAGTACAATGTATATAAAGTAATTGCAAGCTTATGTAACAAGGATGCAAACCAACAGGAAGAACAAGGTTGACATGATGATTTTTCTCCCGAGGTTCACGTGTTTGCCAACACGCTAGTCCCCGTTGTGTCGACCACTCACTTGGTGGTTCGGCGGCTAATTGGCATCACCCGCTAAGCCCACATGTCGGGCGCCGCAAGAACCTACCCTAAAAGTGAGGATAGCTCAA
Organism: Miscanthus floridulus; assembly: GCF_019320115.1. Classification (NCBI taxonomy): domain Eukaryota; kingdom Viridiplantae; phylum Streptophyta; class Magnoliopsida; order Poales; family Poaceae; genus Miscanthus; species Miscanthus floridulus. Next base: position 25,955,524 of record NC_089586.1, on the reverse strand, counting down.
TGACACGCTTTACTAGAGTTGCTCTTCGCGGCTCCCGCGGGGCGAGCACAATGCCCCTCACAAAGCTCTTCTCTGGAGCACCGCACATGCTTCTTGTGGGCTTCGACGGAGACCACCACCAAGCCACCTAGGAGGTGGCAACCTCCAAGAGTAACAAGCACCACCGGCTTGCAACTTGATCACCTAGTGCCACTCGATGCAACCTTACGATGCAATCGCACTAGAATCGCTCTCTCACACAATCGAATGATCACTATCAAGTATATGTGAGATGGAGAGCTCCCAAGCACTACTACACAAGCCACCAAGGCTCTAGTATGCTCAGCTTATGCAAGCTCTTGGCCAAAGGCTGACCACGGCTCCTATTTATAACCCCACGAACAAATAGAGCCGTTACCCCTTCACTGGGCAAAAGTCGGGACGACCGGACGCTCCGGTCCGATCGACTGGACGCTGGACCTCAGCGTCCAGTCACGTGATACACGCCACGTGTCCCCTCCTTCAAACGTTGTTCATCTGATCTCAATGGTCATCTGACGACCAGACGTAGCAGCTTCAACTGACCGGACGCAGCAACCCCCGCGTCCGGTCATTTCCAGTAAGGTATCAGACATGACCGGACGCGTCCGGTCGGTTGGGATCGGACGCAGCACCAGCGTCCGGTCACCTCCAGCAACACTACTCTGGCTACGTCATCACACGTCACCTTGACCGGACGCACCCTGTCAGCGTCCGATCACTTCCAGCGATAGCGTCCGGTCGATGACCGATGCCTGCCCGCTGACTGCTACTAGTGACCGGACGCTGGAACCCAGCGTCCGGTCACTACGTGACTAGTGTCCGGTCTACTCTGTGAGACCCTATCTTTTCTGTATAGGGCACCAGTGGCACCGTCGGACTGTCCGCACACTATGGGTGGACACTCCGCCGGTGGAGTTTCAAACCCTTCTCACCTCCGTTCCATTGCCAAATTGATCCACATCAACTCCAACTTCATCTCCTTTGTAAATGTGCCAACACCACCAAGTGTACACCACCATGTGTATGTGTGTTAGCATTTTCACAATCATTTTCAAAGGATTAGCCACTCAACTTGCCACGCCACTCAATCCTAGCGACAATGCAAAGTTAGATCACTCGAGTGGCACTAGATGACTGATATGCAAACAAGTTTGCTGCTCTTGATAGTACAACCATCTATCCTAAACCCGGTCACAAACTTCTCTACACACCTATGACCGGTGAAATGAAATGCCCTAGGTTATACCTTTGCCTTGCTCATTCCATTCCATCTCCTCCAATATCGATGCAACACATGCACCAACACGATCAATAATGATATGATCCACTTCATATCATCACGTGATCATATTGGTTCATCGATCTTGACTTCACTTGCTTTTCACCATTGCCTTCGTCCATCGGTGCCAAGTCTTGCTCAAGCTTCACCGCCACGTGGTCCATCACTCCAAAGCCTCCGAGTTGCCCTTCACGCTTGCAACCGGTCCATCAAGCCAAGTCTTGTCTTGATCTTCTCCACCTTGATCACATGACTCAATGTCATGTCTCATGTGCAATGAGTTCCTTCATCATCACATGTGTGAGCTTTGCAACATCTCCAAGCCATTTTCACCTTCATGGCATATGTTGTTCACACATATGTACCTGTGGACTAATCACATGTGTATCTCACTTAAACATAATTAGTCCACCTAGGTTGTCACCTAATTACCAAAACCACACAAGGACCTTTCACCGGCCACCACAGCAAGTGGAGGGGCACCCCCGTTCCGCTGGTCTGGGGCATGCCATAGGGGAAGATTGCCTGCGACTGCGATGACTGTGGAGGTGGTGGTGGTGCCGGCTATTGTGGACGGGGAGGTGGTGGGATGAGTGTCGATGTTTGACCACCGATAGCCTGCCACGGGGGCACCCGGGGCAGTTTGTTTGGGCTTCAGCGTATGCAGAACTCGACGGTAAACACAAGAGGCAGTCGATTTATCCTGGTTCGAACCCTCGATCGTAGATCGAGTAATAGCCCTATGTCCAGTTCTGCATAGCCTTTGTGTTGGATTGATTGTAAAGTGTTGTGTTGTCTGTTCTCCAGGAACTCCACCCTCCTTTATATAGTCAGGAGGCCAGAGTCCTAGTCGGTTTATAATGAGATTCCTAGTAGGATTATAGAATACTACTACTACTACTAAGATTACAGGGAAAGAAGTCCTAGTTAGACTAGATCTTCTCTCTTCCTTGTGGGGTATCCCGTGGGTCCCGTATCGACAAGCCCCCGAGCACTTCATGGTTGATCTCTAGAAGCCTCATCTTGTTCCTTTAGGTTTTGCCGAGCAGGAACGAGCGTCGTCCGAGTACTTTCTTGAGTGAAACCATGTAGCGCTTCTTGGAATCTTCGAGTGATGTGTCTTTTGAAGAAAAAAGTACTCCCATCTGGGTGTAGCCCCCGAGCCTCTTGCTATTTGGAACAAGGAGCTAGAGGGTCTTGAATCTTATGTTGTTTGAAAATTGCTGTCTTGAAGAAGTCTTCTAAGTGATGTGCATTTTTTTTGAAAAAAGTGCACTCACTGAGTGTAGCCCCTGAGCCTCTTGCTATTTGAAACAAAGAGTTGGAGGGTTTGGAATCTTAGTTGTTCAAAGAACTGAAAGCCTCTCCTATTGCAGCTCCCAAGCATTTATCCAGGTTCTTTTATTCAGAAAGAACTCGGATGTAGGGTCTTAGCATATTCTCTGGTAGTCTGCTGTTGTTACATGTAGTTGTATGGTGGTGGTTGAGTGTAAATGCTGTTTGTTCATGAGTTGTACATTGTTGGTATATTCTTTCAAATATGCTTGTCCTTGAGCACTGTTCTTTCACGCCTGAGTCCTCTTTCATTGAATTCTATCTTTTCACTGTATCCTTTGTTAGGTTTGTTCTGTTGGTGCTCCTGGTTCATGTGCACCGCTTCTTTGGCCTATAAATATCCTCCTTGTGTGATGTTTTGATTCATCTTGCATTTTGTTGCGTGGTCTGAAATCTCCATAGTCATGAATATGGTAGTTTGTGAAGTAGAGCAGCCCCCGGGCGTATTTTGCAGTTCTTGTGTATCTTGCCGTAGCTGGAGGGAGTCTTGTGATAGGGATTAGAGGTAGACTAATCCCGCAGCAACATTATACTTGGAAGTACATGGTGGTAGTCGGAGGGAGTCTTGTGATGTGGGATACGTTCCTTCATCTAGCAGTTCTGGGTTGATCCTCGTCGCCTGCCCTGAGACTGTCTGGTGCAGATCAACACCATATCTAGCATCACATCGGACTTGGGTAGACAGATGCCTGCCGGCCTTCTCTGCTCCATGTTATCCTGCCGTGCTGCTGATTTCCGCCTTGGATGCACTACGTCCGTCCTTTGAAGAAAACAGTGTAACCGAGTGCGGTTTGTTCTACCGAGTAGCAATTTGGAACACGTAGTCGTTCCAAAGCCTAGCTGTGTCTGGGTTCCTCTTTGCTACCTTGCTTGTCATAGTACTGAGTTCGTTGGGTCTTGTAAGATGTGTAATCTTCTTTTATAATGGAAAGAATCTTATCTTCTGAGTTGTCATTCTTTATTCTACTGATGTCCTGGTTGTTTATGGGATTCCCGAGTTCTTTCTATAAGGACCGGGTTGTTGCGTTCCTTGTGAGGTAACCCTTCGTTGCTTCATGGTTGATGAGTTCTTTTTGTAGCAATATGATAACTCCACCATGGTGCTGGATGGATAAGTCTAGAATCTACCTGTTGAACTGTACCGTTGTGTGGATTTATGTCGTCCATCATTTTAGCTGTGTCAGTAAATAGACCATTGCGTTCTCATGCCATGTTTAAATGGGCCCGGTGGGCCATGTTTTACTGCTTGTAAAATCTATTTAAAGGCCTTTCTTCTTCTTTTTCTTTACTGCCCTGCTTTTGCCCTGAAACCCTGGTCCTCAAAACTCCACCACCGCCATTGTCACCGTCATCTGAGCGCCGCCGTCTGAGCATCACCTTTTCTTAGTGCTTTTTTGCTTTCGCTAGTATATGGGTAGGAATAAATCAGCGAGCAAGTCCCAGGCAACTTTTGTGGACGAGGAGGCCTCGCTTTTCGTGATTGAAAATCGAGAGTTCATGGCCATGAGGGCTGCTCAGAAGATCTGGCCGGCTCCGACTACAACTGAGGATCAGTTGCGCGAGCTTGTTAGTGATGGTCTGATCCAGAGCAAGGATATTGCTGATTGGAGAGCTCCAGACGAGCATCAGGTCCCTACTCCAGGTCCTGGTGAGATTATTCTTTTTGTCTTCTTTATCCATGCCGGACTCTGCCTTCCTGCTTCTACTTTTCTTCACTGATTTCTCAGTTATTTTGGGATTAGCTTGAACCATCTTGCTCCCAATGCTGTCCTTCATCTTTCTGTTTTCGTTCATCTTTGTGAAACTTTCCTTGGAATTCCTCCTTCTCTTTCTCTCTTTCATTACTTCTTTCGTCTGAAGCCACAACCCCGCCGTGATAACACCAATATTCTTGGTGGCTACGGGATTTAGTTTTGCTAGGGTCTTAAGAGCAAATTCTTTGACTATGACCTGGTTGATTCTGTGAGGGATTGGCATGCTGACTGGTTTTATGCCGCCAATTTGATTCCTCCTCTTGCCGTTCATTCTGGATCTGGTCCCTTGGTTAATGACCAATGGGAAAAGAACCCCCTGACGACGGATGAGCTCCAAGCGATCAAGCCATTTCTTGAGAGGATATGTACTCTGAAACAGCAGGGCTTGACCGGCTTTGGTATCGTCTCTAGTTTTCTTCACCGCCGTGTTCAGCCTCTGAAGGAGCGAGAGAATTTTGGATTCGAGTACTCTGGGGCTGAGGATCCTTCTCGTATGGTCCCTGCCCTTGAGTTGACTGATGAGGAGGTACTTGAGCACCTTCAGAAGATGCTGAAAGGAGTAAGTATCGTCTCGCATGCTGTCGTAGAGTATTGTGCTAACAACCCGCCTCCTGCTGTGAGTTGTTTTTTCTTATGTGGGTACTTTTTGTATTTCCTTTGCTGTCTCCACTTCTTGCTTAATCTTTCTTGCCTGGTTGTTTTACTCTTTTATAGGAATTGGGGCGTAATTTTGTTGATCCGATCCCCCTTGATGTCTATCCTGCCATAGTGGAGACTGGGGATAGTCTTGCTGGGGCTTCTTTAACCAGTAAGTTTGAAACCACCACAATGTTTCCTGGTGTTTCTTCCACAGCTTTTGACGTATATGCGGAGTATGTTCCTCATCCAGTTCCTTGAGGCCCTTGTAGTGTCGGAAAGAGGGGGCGAGCCGAAGGTTCTTCTTCTGGTTTGTCCGCTGCTAAGAAGTCTCACCAGTCGAGTACTTGTCCAGGTACTCCAGTTGTAGGTAGCGTGCTCCTAGGTGAGCATATTAATATGTTTTGTCTTTTTGTGGTTTGTTTGTGCCTTGAACCGAGTACTTTTCTCCTTTTTCAGATGGTGCTATGGTTGCTTTGCTTGAGAGTGAGGAAGATGATGCGCCCCTTGTCCCACGTCGATGAGTTGTTTCCCTGTTTTTCTATTGTTGAACACTTCTTCTTGTTCTAACTTTGGACTTGTCCTCTTGTAGTAAGCGGCCGTCGTGCTTGAGTTCTTCTAGGGCTCCGGTACCGACCACGCCGCTCCTGTCGCAGAGCGGCGGTGATGTTTTTGCTGCCATAGTTCCTCCTGTAAGGTCTTCTTTTGGTTTTATGAAGAAGAAGATAGTTGAGTGAGTGATTCCCCGTTATGTTTCTTTGCTTCTGTTTTCCTTTTTTCCTGACTCATATTCTTATTGTTGAGTTTCCTTATCATCTTGCAGACCCTCACCTTCGCTTAACCCTCTGCCGACCTCTTGTCAGTCCTCTAATGTGCCTCTATGTGCTGAGTCTGGGGACTTGGCATGCTCGGTCGGCGAGGTGGCTGTGAGGGAGATAGGGTTCCCTGATGACCATGCTGCTGCTGACTTGGTGGCTCCAGAAGTGATCGTGGCCACAGCAGTAGGTTCTTCTGAGGAGGTAGCCGAGGCTTCTCAGGATATGGCCCTGGCCTTGCCTTCTTCGCATCGGGCGGCATGTCCCTCTGCACCTCTTGGTACTAGTGCTCGGTGCTTGGATGATGATGTGTTGCAGCAGTTCGATACCACTCATCGTTTGTCAGAGCTGACTGCCGCCTAGGGAAACCTTGCTACTTCTTTTGGGGAAAAGCTCCAGGTAAGTTTTTCTGGAGTTCTTTCTTTGGATGTTCATCTTTGTTTTGTTCTTATGCCTTTTTTCTCTCTTTTTGTTCAGTCTTTTTCTCGAGATCATACCGGCTTCTTTTTCTCATTTGAAACCGAGAAAAAGTTATCTTCTGAGGTAAGCGCCCTAAAAGTAGAGCTTGATCTCTGTCGGGCCGAGATGGAGACTGAGCGTCAGACGCATCAAAAGGAGGAAAAGGCTCTTCGTGCCCGGGTTGTAGAGGCCGAGAAGCGAAGGGATGCTACGGTGGAGGCCATGAAGAATGAATGCAATGGTATTGCGGGTTCTTCTTGTCTCCTTTTGTATTCTGATTTCCCTTTCTGCTGACTTCTTTTTTTGGTGCTTGTTCTAGCTCTCCGAGTTGAAAAGCAGAAGCTCTCGGAGGGTACTGAGGAAATGAAGACAACTGTTCGCAATAGTCACAACAGGGTTGAGGAGGTAATTACTCGTGCTGAAGAAGAACTCACGCTTACCAAGTTGATTAGGCGTGGAGCTGATAGGGATCTTGTGTAGGTCCAAAAAACTATTGAAGACTTGACTGGTAAGTTGGCGATGGCTACTGAGCACTGGAATGCTCTGTGGAAATCATTTCGGTCAGTAGCCGATCTTCTCCGGACTTTAGCGGATGATGGTCAATCTTGGGCTCAGTTTATTCCCCAAGTTCCGACCCGTTTCTAGGAGATCATTAAGAGGTGCGCCCAACTATGTACCAGAAATGTTCTTGCCTAGGTCCGAGTTCTTTCTCCAGAGTTTCCTTTGTCCAACGTTGCTGATGAAGCCGAGAGTCAAGAATATCTGGATGCTGTTGAGAAGGTGGAGACTGAGGTCGAAGATTTAGCTAGAAGGATTATTGATAATCTTAACATTGATATTTCTTCTCCTGATGACAATGCTTGATGTAATTGACCTTTGTACTCCAGCTTCTGTAATAGAACACTATACTTCTTTTTGAATGAAGATTCTTTATTTTTTGTTGATGTCTTCTTTGTCTGTATTTCTTTGTCTTGTGAACAACCCGGTTTAGGTAGATCGTTGTCTTGACAAACTTTCTTGATCTGTCGAGTGCTTTTCTGGCTTTCGTTTGTGTCGTGTAAACAATTCGGTATATGTAGATCATTGTCTTGATAGACTTTCTTGATTTGTCGAGTGCTTGTCTAGCTTTCGTCTGTGACTTGTACACAACTCGGTATAGATCGTTATCTTGACAAACTTTGTGTTGTTGTTAGTACTGAAAAGACTTAGGACCGGCGATCTCAAGTATCTTCAGCTTCTTCTTTTCAGCTTAACTCGAGATGTGGTCAGCATCTGGTCCTTTCCCTGGTTGCAAAAAAACATCCTAGGATCGATAAGCCCCCAAGTACTTCATGGTTGAGTTCTGGAAGCCTCGTCTTATTCCTTCAGGTCCTGCCGAGTAGGTACAAGCGTCGTCTGAGTGCTTTCCTAAGCGAAAACGTGTAGCGCTTCTTAGGATCTTCTAAGTGTAGCCCCCGAGCCTCTTGCTATTTGGAACAAGGAGCTGGAGGGTCTTGTCTTGAAATTGCTCTGATTTATGCTCAGGCTTAGTTTCAGTCATTTTGCTTTTTGGTTCGGGTGTTAGCTTATTAGCTACCCTCATCGGCGGGCTCAAGCATCTTTTCAGCTCTTTTGCTCTTGGCCGGTATGCTCAAGCATATTTTCAGCCATTTTGCTTTTTGGTTCGGGTGTTAGCTTATTAGCTACCCTCATCGGCGGGCTCAAGCATCTTTTCAGCTCTTTTGCTCTCGGCCGGTATGCTCAGGCATATTTTTAGCCATTTTGCTTTTTTGGTTCGGGTGTTAGCTTGTTAGCTACCCTCATCGGCGAGCTCAAGCATCTTTTCAGCTCTTTTGCTCTCGGTCGGTATGCTCAGGCGTATTTTCAGGCATTTTGCTTTTTAGTTCGGGTGTTAGCTTATTAGCTACCCTCATCGGTGGGCTCAAGCATCTTTTCAGCTCTTTTGCTCTCGACCGGTATGCTCAGGCGTATTTTCAGCCATTTTACTTTTTTGGTTTGGGTGTTAGCTTGTTAGCTACCCTCATCGGCGAGCTCAAGTATCTTTTTAGCTCTTTTGCTCTCGGCCGGTATGCTCAGGCGTATTTTCAGCCATTTTGCTTTTTGTTTCGAGTGTTAGCTTATTAGCTACCCTTATCGGCGAGCTCAAGCATCTTTTCAGCTCTTTTGCTCTCGACCGGTATGCTCAGGCGTATTTTTAGCCATTTTGCTTTTTTGGTTCGGGTGTTAGCTTGTTAGCTACCCTCATCGGCGGGCTCAAGCATCTTTTTAGCTCTTTTGCTCTCGACCGGTATGCTCAGGCGTATTTTCAGCCATTTTGCTTTTTGTTTCGGGTGTTAGCTTATTAGCTACCCTCATCGGCGGGCTCAAGCATCTTTTCAGCTTTTTTGCTCTCGGCCGGTATGCTCAGGCGTATTTTCAGTCATTTTGCTTTTTATTTTGGGTGTTAGCTTATTAGCTACCCTCATCGGCGGGCTCAAGCATCTTTTCAGCTCTTTTGCTCTTGGCCGATATGCTCAGGCGTATTTTCAGCCATTTTTCTTTTTGTTTCGGGTGTTAACTTATTAGCTACCCTCATCGGCGGGCTCAAGCATCTTTTCAGCTCTTTTGCTCTCGGCCGATATGCTCAGGCGTATTTTCAGCCATTTTGCTTTTTGTTTCGGGTGTTAGCTTATTAGCTACCCTCATCGACGGGCTCAAGCATCTTTTCAGCTCTTTTGCTCTCGGCCGGTATGCTTATTGGAAACAACTTGGGGAAAGCCATGATAAGACATGCATTGTCGAGAAAAACCATCTTTATTGATCATGAACGTTGATAAGCCATAATAAGACATGTTGTCGAGGAACCCTATATTTATTGATCATGAACGTTGATCTCTTGTGGTTTGTACATGTATTCTTCCTTGAGTTGTTTTCATGCGTAGAATCTTCTTAGTTGGCTGATGTGCCATGTATTGTTGACTTCTTTCCCATCTTCAGTTATCAACTTGTACGTTCCTAGTCCGGTGACTTTTATGACAATGAAAGGACCTTCCCATGGACTGAGTAGTTTATGGCGTTCGTCTGTTTTTTGTATTCTTCTTAGTACTAGGTCTCCGATTTGCAGTGATCGAGGCTGGGTATTCTTGTTGTAGTGGCGTCTTAATCCTTGGAGGTATCTTGCTGATTGAAGGGTAGCGTTTACTCTGACTTCTTCTATACTATCGAGTTTTAACCTTTGGGTGTGTTCTGCTTCTCCTTCGTCATATTGTTCTATCCTTGGTGACATCTAGATCAAGTAGGCAGGTAGTACGGCTTCTGATCCATAAACTAGGAAGAAAGGTGAATATCCGATGGCTCTGCTTATTTGAGTTCGTAGCCCCCATACGACCTTGGGTAATTCTTCAATCCATTTTGATCCATAGTCCACTAGTTCTTCATATAATCTTGGTTTTAATCCGGCTAGTATGAGTCCATTAGCCCTTTCTACCTGTCCGTTGGCCTCTAGATGTGCGACTGATGCGTAATCTATGCTGAAACCGTAGTCCTGTGCCCAACTTTGGAATTCTATGGCTGTGAAGGGAGAACCCAAATCTGTGATGATTAGATTGGGCATGCCGAAACAGTGCATAATGTCTTGGATGAACTTGACTACTTTTGCTATGCTGTATTTTGCGAGTGGTTTGTATTCAATCCACTTGGTGAACTTGTCAATTGCTACAAAGATGTACTCGAAACTGCCTTTTGCTTTCTTGAGAGGTCCTACTTGATCTAGCCCCCAGTAGGAGAAAGGCCAAGCGGGTGGGATGCAGATGAGGTTGTGAGCTAGCACATGAGCTTGTCTTGCAAACATTTGACAACCTTTGCATCTTTTGACAAGTTCTTCGGTGTCTTTTAAAGCGGTTGGCCAGTAGAATCTGGTGCGGAATGCTTTGCCAACTAGTGTTCTTGAAGCGACGTGATTTCCACAGCAACCTGAGTGTATTTCATCTAGGATCTCTTTGCCCTCTACAAATGAGACACATTTTAGGAGTATTCCTGATGATGCGGCTCTTCTGTAGAGCTTGTCTCCCACTAGGACATAGTTCTTGCTTTTGCGAACAACTCGGGTAGCTTTCTCTTTATCCACTGGCAACTTATTCTCTTTGATGTAATCAATAAAAACCTGGGTCCATGAAGTGGTGATTACCAAAATCTAGGTGCCTTTAGCTGAGATTTCAGGGGTTATCTCGCCGGGTTGTTTGATAGAGGGAGCTGATAATTCCTCTATGAATACACCGGGTGGGACCTTCGCCCTGTCCAATCTGAGCTTGGCAAGGACGTCTGCTGCAATATTAGAATCACGTAGGACATGTAGAATTTCTAATCCTTGAAAATGGTTTTCGAGTTTTTGTATTTCAGCATAGTAAGCTCCCATGTTTTCTTTGGTGCAGTCCCAATCTTTGTTGACTTGATTGATGACTACTGCCGAATCGCCATATACGAGTAAATGCTTGATACCAAGGGTAATTGCCACTCGTAGCCCATGGATGAGGGCTTCATATTCTGCTTCATTGTTTGTAGCTTGCCATAATATCTGAAGGACATACTTGAGTTGTTTTCCATCTGGAGAAATGAGGAGAACGCCTGCGCCGGCTCCACCTAGCTTGAGTGATCCATCAAAGTATATCTTCCAATGATCAAGGATGGTATTTGACATAGGTTGTTGAATTTCTATCCACTCGGCAACAAAATCGACAAGAGCTTGAGATTTAATTGCCTTCCGTAGGGTGAAATCGATATTAAGAGCACCAAGTTCAACTGCCCACTTAGATATGTGCCCTGTTGCGTCTCTGTTATGTAGGATGTCTCCGAGTGGGAAATCTGTCACCACGGTAATCTTGTGGCTTTCAAAATAGTGGCGAAGCTTGTGTGAAGTGATCAGGAGGGCGTAGAGTAGTTTTTGCACATGCGGGTACCGGATTTTTGATTCTGGCAGTACTTCGCTGATGTAGTATATGGGGCGTTGTACTTTATATACACGCTCTTCTTCTTCTCTTTCTACGACAATCGCCGTGCTGATCACAGTAGAAGTTGCCACAATGTATAGCTTCATGTCTTCATATTTCTTTGGAGGTGTGAGAACGGGCGAGGAGGTGAGGTATGCCTTGAGCTTTTTGAAAGCTTCGTTGGCTTCTTCTGTCCACTCGAACTTATCTTTCTTCTTTAGTAGTTTAAAGAAAGGTAACCCTTTTTCGCCGAGTCTTGATATGAAGCGATTGAGGGCCGCCATGCAGCCTGTTAGTTTCTGCACATCTTTGATATTTCGGGGAGGGCCCATCTCTGTTATGGCTCGAATTTGCTTGGCGCTTGCTTTGATTCCGTGATGGCTGACCAAGAATCTGAGTAGTTGTCCTGAAGGAACCCCGAATATACACTTGTTTGGGTTCAATTTCCACCTCCATCTTTTCAGGTTTTCGAAGGTTTGCTTCAAGTCTTCAATTAGTGTGTCCAGGTTCTTTGTTTTTACTACTACGTCATCCACGTATGCCTCTACGTTTTTTTCAATCTGCTCACCGAGGCATGTTTGTATGGCTCTTTGATAAGTGGCTCCAGCATTCTTGAGTCCAAACGACATGGTCTTATAGCAGTAGGCACCGAACGGAGTGATGAAAGATGTCTTGCTCTGGTCTTGTTCCTTTAATGCGATCTGGTGATATCCTAAATAGCAATCGAGAAAGTATAATAGGGCAGATCCTGCTGTTGAATCAATTATCTGATCAATGCATGGTAGTCCGAATGGATCTTTCGGGCAGTGTTTGTTGATGTCTGTGTAGTCGACGCACATGCGCCACTCGTTCGTATTCTTTTTCTGTACTAGAACTGGGTTTGCTAGCCAATCTGGATGAAGGATCTCTATGATGAACCCGACTACCATTAGCTTTGTTATTTCTTTTTTAATTGATGCCTTCTTGTTGGGTGAAAATCGTCGTAGCCGTTGCTTCATAGGCTTGGAGCCTTCATTGGTATTGATTCTGTGCTCAGCCAACTCTCTCAGGACACCTGGCATGTCAGACGGCTTCCAAGCGAAGATATCTTTGTTATCCCGAAGAAAGTTGGTGAGCACGAGTTCCTATTTTGTCGAGAGGTGGGCGCTGATGGTTACCGTTTTGGAGGGATCACCGGTGCCCAGGTCGATTTGCTTGACGTCGGCTTCTTTTGGTGGTGCGAGGATGCTGGGTTTTTAGCTGGTATCTCTAGCTCTTCTGGGCTTATTTCTGCTACAATAGTGGCTATTTCTTTTCTACCATTGTCGGCTTATGCTTTTGCTGCAATTTGGATTGCCTGAACGTCGCAGTCAAAAGCGCGCTTCAAATCACTTCAAAGAGAAAGGACACCATTGGGCCCTGGCATCTTAAGCAACAGGTACGGATAATGCGGTATTGCCATGAATTTTGCTAGTGCTGGGCACCCAAGGATTGCGTGATATGATGAATCAAAGTCTGCAACTTCAAACTTGATGAACTCTGTACGGTAGTTTGAGGGAGTCCCAAAAGTAACTGGTAGAGTGATTTGTCCAAGTGGCATTGCTGCCTTGCCGGGTACTATGCCATAAAAAGGAGTGCTCATTGGTGTAATCATCCCGTCGAGTTGTAGTCCCATCTTCTTTAGAGTTTCTGAAAAAATGATATTGAGTCCGGCTCCCCCATCGATCAGTACTTTTGTGACAGTCATTCCGGCAATAGTTGGATCTAGAACCAGTAGGTAATGGCCTACATTTCCTACGCTAGTCCATTGGTCTTCTCTTGAAAAGTGGATTGGATACTGTGACCAATTGAGATATCTTGGAGTAGCCGGTTCTACTGCCATGATGGTTCGTATTGCTAGCTTTTCTTGATGTTTGCTTCTGGAATCTGGAACCCCGGCGAAGATCACTACTACTGTCCTTCTAGATTTTTGGAATTCCTTGTCTTCGTGGTTGTCTTCTTCTTTTTTCTGATTGTCTTCTTTAGTGTTTCCCTTACTATCTTTTCTTGTGTATCATTCATTGAAGGTGTAGCAATTTCCGATGGTGTTATTTGCTTTGGGGTGCAAGATGCAACGCATATTTTCAATGTTGTCATACCTTCTGGGTTTGGAAAACTTCCTTGATTTGTCAGTCACCGCAACGGTGTTGTCTGGTCCATGTTTTCTCTCTTGATGTCTGTTGTTTCGATGATTTTATTTGTCCGGGTTGTCTCGGTTGTTTCTGTCCGGGAACCTTTCTCGTGTCTTTTCCTCTACAGTAATCATCTTTTCTACTGTTCGTCTAAATTCTTCATTATTTCTCGGGTTTTCTTTGCAGAAGTCCTAAAATTGCCACCTAGCTATGATTCCATGAGAGAAAGCTTCGATTACTTCTCGTTCGGTGATGTCATGTACTTGAGCACATAGTTTGCCAAATCGTTGATAGTAATTTCTGAGACTTTCGCCCCCCTTCTGCTTGAGACCTTTTAACTCTGCGTGGGTGATTGGGTGTGTAATGATACCCACAAAAATTTCACAGAAAGCTCTTTGCAAGTCCTCCCAATTTCTGATTGATCCTGAATTCAATTTGTCGAACCATTGGAGGGGCATGGTCTCTAGGGCCATGGGAAAGAACAGGGTCTTGATGTCGTCGTCTCCTCCGGCCAGTTCAATTGATTGCGAGTAAATCCTGAGCCACTGCCTTGGTTCGGTCTTGCCATCATACTTGGAGTGATTGGACGGCTTAAACTTGTGAGGTAGCCGTATTGAAGCAAGTCTGTTTGCAAAACAGGAGAATCTATCATGTGTTCTGGCTTCTGTGTATTCTGATTTAGTACCCCCTTTTTGCCAACTGTTGTCTTGGTGAGAGTAGTTCTACGTGGCTGTCTGAATAGGTGCTTTGCTTCTGACCTTTCTTAGTTGTTCGACTCAGTCGTTTTGACTATGGTCTCTTTTACTTTCTCTGTTGTGACTTCCACTTGGTCCAAGTCTTTCGAAAGCGGACTTCCTTTGATTTTGATCTTCCTGCTCATGAGATGTTGACTTGGTAGGTAGTCTCGAGCGGGTCCTTCCGTCATGTGTCATTAGTACTGTTGACTGGAGAAAGTCCCGGAGCTGTTCTTGTTTTTCACTGGGATGTGAGGTCGCTCTAAGTTCTTCTAGTGTCTCTCAGATCTTATCGTAGGGTATATTCGCCGTGCGTCCTTCTTCGACCTCTCGCTCTGATTTTCTTCTGTCGTACTCAGCCAGATCTGACTCATATTTAATCCAAGCTTCTTGCGCTGCCTGGCACGGCATTGGCGTCCTTGTTTCAATTTGTTTCTTCTTTCTCTGGCTTGCCTCTGACTCTCAGTCTCACCATCGTGCCTCTGGATAAAGGGTGATATGTTGGACTCAAATTCGTCCGATGACCTAACGTCGGGTCCTTCTGGGGGGACCAGAGGTGATCGAGGACGGTGAACCATGAGTACTTCTCGTGCGTGAATTGTTCCGCTAACAGCATCGGTTTCCACACTGTCGAAGTAGTTGATAACTTTAGAAGAGGCTTCGAGGTCGCAGATCGAGTCTCCTTCTTGGTAGGGTAGAATTGTTGTTGTCGTCGTGCCAACTAGTCGAGTACCGCTATCATCAGGAACAGAATCTGGCCAATGGATGATGTAGTCTTGAGATGTTATAGTTAGTACAAGGCCTTCCTGAGCCCCTTTCAGTGGCATTCTAAGCACTGGGTCGAGGGATCCTTCGGGCCGTGTCTGATAAGATGTTGCCATGTTGTGGAGTTCGAAAGGAAAAGGCCCCGACTTCTTGGAAAGAGTCTAAGTGAATTCCGAGTTATTTTCTTGATAGGCCGAGGCCGTGTTTCGGAGCCCTGTTAGAAAAGAACTCGGTTTCTTGAAAGAACTCGGTAGAAATTCCATCTCGGATGCGGAGCCTGAGTTTGAGTCGGATACGGAAATCCACAAAATCTGAGTTGGATCAGATATCATGAGCTGTGTGAATCTTCCGACGATTTGATCTGTCGTAGTCACCGAAATAGAAAGGTTTTCATGGTGATCTAAATCTTCGAGGAGACGGCCTTGAAGCTTGCCGTTGTCGTCCGCCTCGTAGATCCATGAACCGAAGATGAAGGTTGTTCCATCGAGAAGATCATGTTGTCGAGGTCCGTCGAGCTCTCGGATGCAAAGTCGCCGAAAGCCCCTACCTGGCGCGCCAGCTATCGATGTTTGACCACCAATAGCCTACCATGGGGGTACCCGGGGCAGTTTGTTCGGTCTTCAGCATATGCAGAACTCGATGGTAAACGCAAGAGACAGTCGATTTATCCTGGTTCGGACCCTCGATCATAGATCGAGTAATAGCCCTACGTCTAGTTCGACGTTAGCCTTTGCGTTGGATTGATTATAAAGTGTTGTGTTGTCTGTTCTCTAGAAACTCTGCCCTCCTTTATATAGTCAGGAGGCCAAAGTCCTAGTTGGTTTACAATGAGGTTCCTAGTAGGATTACAGAATACTACTACTACTAAGATTACAGGAAAAGAAGTCCTAGTTAGACTAGATCTTCTCCCTTTTTTGTGTGGTATCCCATGGGTCTCGTATCGACAATGAGGGCGGCCAAGGTCGCCTGCATGGCCGCCATGCCGCGGGCAATCGCAGCCACATCGATGGCCAAAGATTTCAATGTCAGGGGCGCTCCCGAGGATGCGGACGACAACCCCGACGCGGTCGACGGCGCTGGCGCTGATGGCAGGGACAGGGAGGCGGAGGTGGACGACGGCTGCGTGGATGTGGATGGAGGACCTGACATCTCTGATACCAGGCTGATAGGACTAGATACCCTACCGGTGTTACTGCGTAGGTTATAGGGGCGAAAGAGAGCAAGACGTGGTCTATACTCTCGACGCCGACGAGGGGCCGTGGCGACGAGAGCGCGGCGGCTGCTGCCCTAGAATTTCCGCGGTGCTACAGTAGCAGTGGCACTGTTCACGCGAGACACAGCAGGAGATGGCTAGGGTTAGGAAATTTCGGCTCCCTTCAGGAAGCCGGAAACAATTTTTGTTTCTGCTTGATTATAACTGATACATGATTCTCTTTTTATAGAGATGACTGGCTTGATCCTAAGAAAATATCCTAACCGAATCAATCTAACATATCTCTTTTCTAACTAACCAAACCAATCTATTCTTCACGCGTTACAGTACCGCGTGGCCCCTGGACTGGCTCCACTTGCTATAACATGGGCCTCCACCTTGTATAATGAGTGCCAGTCATAACAAATACATATTGAAATCCAACTGAAGAAGCTTCATTCTGACACTTAATGATAAAACTGAAGATATGTTTAGGCTCGACACCGAGCTCTCGAATCTCTCCAGACAAGAATTAGCCCGTGTTTAGTTCGTGAAAAGTTAGAAATTTGGCTACTGTAGCACTTTTGTTTTTATTTGGTAATTAGTGTTCAATAATGAACTAATTAGGCTCAAAATGTTCGTCTCGCAATTTTCAACCAAACTGCGCAATTAGTTTTTTTTTCGTCTACATTTAATGATCCATGCACGTATCGCAAGATTCGATGTAATGAGTACTGTAACACTTTTTGGAAAAATTTTTCACGAACTGAACAAGGGCTTAGCTAAAGATTAAAAAAATCAACTGCACATGTACCACACAAGCTAACAAGCATACGAAAACGGTGAGTGCTTGTTTAGTTTCCAAAAAGTTTCCCAAAAAGTACTACAGTAGCCATCACATCGAATCTTACGATACGTGTATGCAACATTAAATATAGACGAAAAAAACTAATTGCACAGTTTGGTTGGAAATTGCGAGACGAATGTTTTAAGCCTAATTAGTCCATAATTGAACACTAATTGCCAAATAAAAATGAAAGTAAGAGCAAGTATAATAGCAGGCTATAAACCGACTAAATGCTGAGGTGGAGGAGAGAGAGGAGGAGAGAGGGGAGAAGCAGGCTGTAAGCTTACAACCGGCTTGGACACAAGAACCAAGAAAGTCTGTGAGAAAGACAAGTGGGCCATGTATTAACTGTAAAGAGCCAACTATTGTATGAGTGAGCTGAAAGAAGGCTACAAAGAAGCTTACAGCCAGCAAACCGGCTGTATTATTAACCTTGCTCTAATACAGTAGCCAAATTTTCAAAATTCACCAACTAAACACAGCCTTACCGTGAATTTTGGGGAGAATTTGGTCTGGGCTAACATCTTGCACCTTCTTGTGGCCGCACAAGTTGAAGTACTGACATAGACGACGCCGGGAGCGTAGGCGTGGCAGTCGATGCCATCTGCCGCCTGTGACCGCAGCCTGTTAGCGCCCGCGCCATCGCGGCCCGCTGCTGGTGCGCCCTGCGGCCCCACGCGCCGCCGCAGCCTCCTCACGCTCCGCAGCCGCTGCAACCTGCTGCCCCACACGCGCCGAAGCTTCTTGTGTCGCCGCTCGGGCCGCCGTGTGCCGTGCCGCCGCTGGAGCAGCCGCTCGCCTCGGATGCGCCGCGCCGCCGGAGTCGCCGCTCGTCTCGGATGGGTCTAGCTCGAAGCCACGCGTCACAGATGCGCCTCGCTGCCGAAGCCATAGCTGATTGCCGCGACGCCAGAGCACGGAGCCGTAGCCATCGTCGTCTGGCATGCGCTGCAGCCGCCGCCGCCTTGCTCTCGCGGTGCTCATAGCTCACCAGGCGGGCGGGTGGTGAGTCCGTGGACTCCATGCGAGTGGAGATGTGGATGGATGGATAAGGACGGACACACCTGTGTGGGAGATAAAGAGTTCGTGTATTTTTTTTTTCATTCTTCTCTTTTTTACCGTATGTGGGGCCGGCTTGAAACTCAAACCCAAACCCATTATCCAAACGATGGATTGATTTTCGAACCTTATTTCTCGGTCTATAACCTGCCTATCCATATCCAACCATATATCCCTATCTCTATCCAACACATCCAAAGATCGCCTAAGTGTAATTTGGTCATTTCACGTGAGTCGGATTTTGTTTTTTTCATTGTTTTATAAGTTTCACATCTGATTCATCTTTTTATGTTTTATTAGTCATTCCTAGGTATATGGAACCCGTTGAAAATCAGAGTTGTCGCACACCATTTAAAGACTTGACAAACCAGATCAATGAAGGTAACTACCGGTATGTGTGTGTGTATATATATATATATATATATATATATATATATATATATGGTAAATATCCATGTGTTGCAACGGAAAAACATAATACTACGCTAACGAATGTATGAGTGCTACTTGTCACCAAACTTTTACTGCAGCAATTTTGACCGAATGTTTTTCTATAAAAGATTTTTATATACATCAAGTTTTCACATATATGATTCTTTATTAAATATACTTCATTAGTGTTATATACATTGAAGTAGCTAAGATTTTTTAGAAGAAAAAATAGATGGTCAAATTTGCTACAATAAAAGGTTGGTGATAAATAAACGAAAACGGATGAAAGTATTACCTTAAAAAGATACTTCAATAGTGATATTGAAACATCATTATTCCATAACTATGCATGAATGATAGATCGATTAAAATATAACTGTAAGTTTTGATGCGAAACCATAGTTCTTTCAACCAGCATATAAAAAAATAAAAATCCATGTGTAAACATGATAGACTACTCACTATTTCTTATCTTATATAATAAAATGTATACATAAATTCATAAAATATATTATACAATTAAGAATCTAGTCTCTCAGTAGTTTGACCAGAAGAACGTGCTTTGCACGGACATCAAGCTATAGCTGGTCACTAATCAAAGATGATCAAGAAGATTTTCAAGTCCAAGATGAGGCGTCCGACTTCTTATAGCGAAAGCATACAGAGCTGTAGTTTAAAGTATCCTGCATATAAGTAGTTGCTTATTTATTAAAGCTAAAGTACTATTGATGATTTTGAAAAAATATGTATCGACGCATGAGACATTATCTCTTTTATGGAGTTAGAACCTCTTTATATACGATATTGTAGAGATTCAGTTGTGCCTTCACACGTAGAGCAGATTTATTCGGAGAGCTAAATCAGATTTTATGAACTATTTGGAAAATGGCTTCTCTGTGCTGTTGAAGAGAGAAAAGTGTATGAAATACCCCTCTTATTTCTGTTTCTTTTTTTTCTTTTCTCATTTCTCATTTATTCTCTCCTCTCCTCATTTCTTCCCTTCTCTCTCTGTCATCCCGTTCCCCACCGGTGGTAAATAAAATGTCTATAATATACACTTGTTTTATTTTTGTCTTTTGTTTCTTTAATTTTCCCCTTATTTGTATCTACTTTTTTTTATTTTGTACTCCCCAATCCTTTTATTTATCTCCACCACACGGCACCTTATCCACAATCCTCCACCATGCGCCCGCCTTGGACTCGACTCCTCGACCGTCCGTTCACACCACGATATCGCCGCCGAAACTGATGGTTGGTCGAACGACGGGAGGAGCCCGAGCAGTAGCAAATCGGAGGAGCTCGAGTATGCGCAGCTGGTCGGAGTAGCCACATGCAGCTCGTCGGAGGAGCTCGACCATGCGCCCATGCCGGAGGAGCTTGACCATGCGCGGCTAGCCGGAGCAACCCTTCCCCATGGCTACGGGGACCAGCGCCGCCGACTCAATCCTCCCCATCTCTCCGCCCTTCCAGCGCCGGCGTTGCATGCGCCGTCTAAACTACTCGCCTGCTCGATGGAGGAGCCTACGGCCCCACACAGCGACGCCCTCCCCGTCGTGCTCGCACCGCCGCCCCCCTCGCACCGGTGGTTGACCAATGCTTTCTTAGCTACAAAATCCATCATCGTGGGCCATGATGCGCAGACGGGTCTTTGGGTAGAAGGCCTGGTGGGCAAGAGGCCACCGACGTGGAATCAGGCGGAGCAAGCTGCCGCCGAAAAGAAGGCCAATCCACCCCGACCTTATCCCCTTCCGCATCTGCTTAACTCGGCAGAGGCGGGGCCCCATGGTGCTACAGCCGCCATGGCGCCAGATCCCCATGGCGCCACACCCGGCACCCTCACTTCGAGGTATGGCTTCTCCTTCCTCCCAAGTCGGAATGCATTGCCATTACATAGTTTAATTTGTTCACTGCTAGTTTTTGTGTTGATTAATGATGCCAGTCTAAACTCCAGAAGTTTTATTTAATTCATTTGTGATAGTCAGTACTCCTACCTACTATTTCTAGTTATTATGATAGTTAGTACCCTGCAATCCCGATCCTGCTTGTTCCCAATTTGTTGTTTTATCTCTTTCTCGTGCTACCGGTGCTTGTTTTATCTATTTCTCGTGTTGCCAGAGCTTGTTGGTAATTCATTTATAATGGCCTCTTGGTATTGCTAGTCCTGTATTTAGAGTGTCCAACCTTCTAATTTTACTTCCTGCACTTCTAATTTTGGAAAAAAATAAAGGATCTTTCTTACGGCACTTCTAGGATTTAGCTGTCACCCAAGGGAGCTATATGATGAGCTTGTGGGTGTTTTTTCATATGTTGTTTGAGCTATATACTATCAATCTATTTCATATGCTCACATTGTTCTAGAATTTCATTCATCAACACAAGTCTTTGGTTGTTGAATGCAATTTTTTTATTCCTAGTTAATAGGCAGAATTTCTTAGATGTTTCATAAAGGAATTTAGAGTGCCTGAGGGAATATTTATATGTACAGGAATAGAGTTTATGCAACTAATTTCAACAGGACCCATATATGGAGAAAGATTATAAATGAGTCTTTGAGTGTCACCAATGTAGATCTCAGTGGAACCGTGACCTTGAAAATGGTTAAACTAACAATTTTATACCTCTCATGTTCATCTATGGTTAAGCTTCCATTTTCGTGCATCCATTTGTTACTGTGAACTGAACCTGAAAGATACTATGAAATGAGCATTATATGTACCATATGCTAATCCTGACAACGATTTACCATTTTTCCATTGGCTTGCATCTATACATAAAACTGCTACCTTCGGTTTCACCCTACTAATTTCCTATACATGGATTTCCTTATGGCTTTCCTGGAGACTTGATCTGCTGTAGGCAACCACTCCTCACTGGAAGTAACAGGTACATCCTCCATGTTGTTCCGGTTCCTGTTGGAATTGGCGTAGTGCTGCATCTTGTTCCTTTGTTGGTGGGCTTTTTAAGATTTTTGTTCCAGCGGCAAAGCCTGGTTGTTAATTTATGACTTCTATTTACTTTGATCATTTTCTCTGTTTGTGCTCCTTTGTCAGATGTTTTGCTCTGATTGTTTCTTTGTTGCACCACTAACATGTGCTTTTGCAGCAGCTTTAATTGTTGTTTTGGTCACCATCCCGACACTTCAACAGGAGTACGGTACTTAGGCTTTGGAATATATGTCATTAAGGTTTAAGGGTATTACGGAATGAATATGATTTTTTTCTAAAACAAAACCCAGCAACATCATATTTTTAGGGCAAAAATTGCAGTTCATATAAAGGTAAAAACCAGTTCATATTTAGGGCAAAATCGTGCATCAGAATTGCAATCACTACATACTATATTGACAGGATTAGGGCAATTTGTTGAGATCACTTACCCGTGACTTGTCCTCCCTTTTGTACAATCAAATTGAGAAGTAGATCACGAGGGAGATGACAAGGGCAAGAGAAGCAGATTGTCGTCGATGTTAGGTGGCCACGATGACGGCACTAGACTTGGCGTCGGTAGCTTGGTGTATGTGACAGAACCGCCCAATTTATACAAGATCAAGTACGGTTGTCCCCGCTAACACGTTGACACACCCATACTTTCACTCATATAAACCCGGTAGTCCGCCGAGTGTCCCGAAAGATCTCGGTAAATCAACATCACAACCAAGATCGCGTGATTAAGCAAATACACATCACATACATCGGGTTGCAGCGGAAATAATATTACAAAGGGGTTAACAAATAATAGTACAAGTTTGGGGTTTCAAAACTGCTTAGTGGAAACAACATAGCTTTCAAATGATTACATTAATATAAGTTCCAAATATATTGCTAGCTTAGTGACATCATCCGACAAAAGCATATAGATGAGAAGTAAGTATAGAATCACTGAGCCCACCGGTGTTTAGCCACCATCATCAACAGGTCGAGAACATCACCTGCAACAAGGTGGGATAAACCCTGAGTACTCGAATGTACTCAGCCAGACTTACCCGTCGGAAACCAAAACAAATGACACCAAGGATCATGCAAGGCTTTCTTTAGTGGGCTAGCTGACTTGTTTGCGAAAAGCATAAGCTATCATGAAGAAACCATTTTAAGTACTTTGCATCATCTTTATTATGGCCTATCCATCTAGGTAAGCACCTGTACTATAGCAATCACTTGATTAACCAATAACATCCAGTTACCAATTTAGATTTAGCATATCCCATACCATCCAGATAACCATCATTGTTCCATAATAATTACTACGATGCAGTAACTCGAGTCAAGTGCTCACTATCTAGGAGCGATGGCGATTCGAATCGATTCCTAACCAGCTGGTGATTTATTCCTTACACAAACCTCACTCACCCGCTAAAGTGAGATATTGATCACCGAGTCAACTTTCCAGGAATCTCGAGTTTGCCAGGAACCACATGTACCCGGGGGCCGACCGATTGCACTTTGGTCTTATCATCTCGCCCCCGTGTCCTACCACACCTGCTCCGGCACAGTGCGCTGTGGGCAATCTACTCGGCCCGAAAAATCTTCCAGCTTCGCGGTCGGAAGGTACTTTATCCGGCCAGCTAAATGTAAGGCATGCGTTCAACATGACTCGAGGCCCAACAACGGTCGGTCCTTAATCGATACAGACGAAAACTAACAGCACCCCAGAACCCTGTCTGGTTGCCTCCAACTTTTTCCGTCCGGTCTCCAATTATCCATCACACATGGTTAATTCCATGATATCATTCTTTCCATAGCTAAATTCTTCCAGTAACCACCTATAAATGTAGGTGACCGGATATCACCGATCGCTACCGGTCTAAGCAAGGCTAAGCAGTTATTTGATCCTGACCTAACAGGGTAAAAAGGTAATAAGGTAGGCAAGGATAGTAATAAATGCATCAACGGTTTCAATCAACTCCTACAACTTAATGCAACAATATATAACTCATATATAGAAAGAATTGCTTTTTATAAATTAGGAGACTTATAATGCTCCGGGGCTTGCCTGGGATCCGACATAAGTCAGTTCAGTTAGCTTGCACCATCCTGGTGACATCTCAGATCCTAGCACTCGCTTAGTCCTTCCATCTTCGGGACAGATCCATCAAACACCGTCTTCGGATTTGGCTCCAACATCACGTCCTTCACGTGGTTCATCTAGCGTACCTAGATGAGATGCAATATGCAAGTGCATAAATATGAAGAATAGTACCATGAGACACATCACAAAATAGCAAGCAAGACAAGCATAGTTTACACTAACACACTTAAGTACTTTGCGATGCTTAACTTAAACATCACACAATCTATCATGCTAAGATGGCAAAGAAGACGACAACACCAATCATGACACAAGTTTCCCCAGATCTCAAGTGCTCTAACTCAGTCATCATTCAAGGCATACGTCACACTTAACAATATACAAGCAAGCACTATAATTGGAATCTGCCAATTTCTAGACATGCAAACAGCAGCTACAAGATTTAGCTATAACTGGAGTTACACAAATCCAAATGACTTGAAAGAAGACATTATGGAAATCTTATGAAATTTTCTACAATTCATCTTTAATCATCTTAGCATGATTCTCAAGTTAACTAAGTCAAATATATCCATTTACAGAAACTGGTCCACAATTGACAGAAAACAGCCATTTCTGAAACCCAACTTTAAACAGCTATAACTCTTAAACTACTTGGCCAAATGACACCAAATTTTAATAGAAGCTAGATACATGAATTATCTACAACTTTTGTATAAACAAGTTTCACAACAAAGCACATTATCATGAAGAACTTTGCTAAGTTCCCAGATCTGTCCACAAACCACATCGGCAAGAAAATAATTATTAACTTATGTTGCAAATACATAATTGGGCAAAACCAACTTTACCAACATTTCACACATGACTAAAGAACACCAGAAAACCTAGTGTCCATGACCAAATAAATTCTTTTAATGCATTTCTTAATTTATTTTAGATAACAAGGTGACTTAATGAACATATACCAAAAGTGCACAATAACTTCTACAAAAATTACAGTGGCTCACATATCCTCTCAATAGTCTACTGTACAAATTTCACTCCATTTGGATATGTATAGCAACCTCTATGAAAAAGACAAGTTGCTAAAGCAAGAATTCATGTGAGAGCAAGATAAACCAATAACTCACTCATACTTCATCCAATACTCATGAAATTTTTACCACACATCAACTATCACATGAGTAGCATGCCACAAAAATTTCACTTCATTTGGAGCCCTAGATCTACAGTTATGAAAAATAACAAATTCAACTAGCATTACGACCTTACTGCACAAATCTATTTTTACCGCAAAATATTTAAACTAAAACATGCCATATTATAGATCCACTGCATAGACAATTTCACAAGGATTCCAAAAAGTCCTCATTTACTATTTTATGAATTTTCTACGATTTACTATGAATTTCCAAAGTTCCTGCAAAATAATTACAAACCAGTCCTTACGGCACTATTCACATGAGTCTATGACATTGCAGCTAGGCCCTTGACTTTCGTCGAATTGTCGCGCGAGGTCCCTGACGCGAATTTGGAGCAGAGGATCGCCGGGGATCGCTGCTCCGGCCGGAGGAGGCCATTCCGTCGGCGGCTGAGGGGCGGGGGAGCACCAGTGGGTCCACGCGCACCCGTAGGTGGCCGCAGCTTGCTCCGAGGAGGCCCGACGCGGCCTGGCCACGCACACCGGCGGCCTAGACGACGGCGGGAGGCGGCAGCTTACCGGCGGCGGTGCTCCGGTGGCCGATGTCTTGGGCGAGCGTGCGCGCGAGGTGCAGCACGACGAGGCAAAGGCGGTGGTGCACGTGGCTGCGGCCGTGGGGGCTTGGAGCGGCGAGGACGCGGCGACGGCGAGCTCAGCCTGTCGGCCATGGTGGTCGCGGCCGCGCTCAGCGCTACAGAGGGGCAGAGCGAGAAGGGGCGAGTGAGGGAGAGTGCTGAGCGAGCATGGAGGGTGCCGGGCTTCACCAAATGTGGGAGGGAGCAGCAGAGACGCGTGGCGCGGAGGTGGGACGCGCAGCAGCAATGGAGGGCGCGCTCTGCTGCATGGTTGACGCGTCGGCCTGCTGTCGAACACCTGGCGTGCGTTGGTGAGGGCAAGGTGGGGAGCCGATTTGGGCCACTTCCAGGCCGAATGAGTCCTTGGGCCAAAAATGAAGTTTGTTCACCTCAGCCTGCTCTACATTTTTCATTAAGGCACTCTAGTCATTTGAGCAACATAACCATGGTTAATTAATCTCCAAAGTGGCATTGTCAATGCATTGATGGCAATTAGCAAACTCCAAAATTGAGGGTCATAAAAAGGTCCAACGAGTGCCATCCTTTTGCATGGTCTTCTTCTCGATGTATGCTCCAACTTTTATTTTGGGGTCAAGTCAAGTTACTTAACGAAATTTGGAGAACGCGAGATGTCAATGCCGATATCGATGAATTTCAGACTTAGAATATTTCTAAGTGCTGAAATCAGCAGCAGGTTCCAACTTCGAGCCTCTGTTTGACTTATTTCCAAGTTGATCTAGCTCTTGGTCCAAAAACAAAGTTTGTTCTACATGATATGGACTACAACTTTCATTTAAGGTCCAACCTCAAAACTGGTATAGAACCTACTGTTCTACTTTGACCAAAGTAGGATCACGATGAAGCTTAAATTATCCTTTTTGATCCATTGGAGCATTTTCGTGGCATTTTCCCAACATGAACCTTTCATGACTTTTGTTGTAGAGTTCATCTAGAGTCATTTGGGCATGGTTGCAAGATTTGGTTGATGATCGAGAATTCCCTTCACTTTATAAAATAATTCAAGCAACGACATAACTCGTCATTTCATGTGACTTCTTGATTCCAAACTTCACGAAACTTTTCCATGGATCAATATAGATGGTTATTGATGTGAGACACACGAAGATATTCCAATAACACCACCCAAGCATATATCTTGAAAAAGAGGTCTATAGGCGAGCAAAGGTGCAATATCCAAGTTTAGGTTGGGGCTCGTTTCTATAGGTTGGACCTTGACATCTTCATCATCACTTAATATGCCATGTTCGAGCTCAAACCCATTGCTTAACTGGTGGCAAACACCCGGGGTGTTACAGTGTAGCAGATCGCTACTGACGTCAAATAGGTCTTCAACAGGAGTATGGTACTTAGTTTTTTTTCTGAAATAAAACCCATATTCTTTCCAAAGTAAATCATGATTAACATAGTTTTCTGCTCTTGGAGCCAAATGCATGGTTTTATTATTAGTTCATATAAAGGTTAAATCATGCATTAGAACTGCAATCACTATAGACTATAATAGATAGGATTAGGGCAATTTTTTGAGCATCACTTACCCATGACTTGTCGTGCCCTGTGTACAGTCTGACCAAGGAGCAGATCATGAGGGAGACAGCGAGTGCAGGAGAAGCAGATTGTCGTCGATGTCGGGTGGCCACGGCGGTGGCAACAGATAGGCATTGTGTGACCGGGAAGCAGATTGAGAGGGAGGCGGAGGGAAGGAGAAGCAGATTACCGTTAATGTTAGGTGGCCACGACGATGGCACCAGACAGGCGTCGTGTGACCGGGAAGTAGATCGCAAGGGAGGTGGCAAGGTAAGGAGAAGTAGATTACCGTCGATGTTAGGTGGCCGCGGCGACGGACAGGCGTCGGCGGCTTGGAGTAGCAGATCGCTGCAGACGTCAAGTGGCCACGAGGCGATCTGTTGATGTCAAGTGGCCATGGGGCGTCGGAGGATTGGGGTAGCAGATCGTAGCTGACGTCGCGGTGCCACGGTGATGGCACCAGACTTCACGGCGGCGGCGGCTTGGAGGAGATCGATGTCGATGTCTAAGTCGAGTGGTCACGGTGACGACAGTTTTATTTCCACCCGTGTTGGGCTAATAGCGATCGCATGAGACCAGGCGCTGATTGTTTGCTTCCTTTTTCTACGAGACGTGTATTCTAGGCGCTGACTTATTTTTTGGAACGCATTGCGGGGTGTGTTTCCCTGGTTGTTTGTTTCCTTTTTTTGGCTAGACATGGTTTTCTCAAAAACGTTCTGGACGCTGGTTTGTTTTGGAAAGAATGGACTGTGCGGTGTTTTGCCGGGCGATTTGCAGTTCGCAGGCACGCAGTTGTTTCCCTGGCGAGTCATGGATCGTAGGCATGCGGTGAAAGTAGCTGGGTGCACGAAAACCTTTGCTATTTTTTAGTTGTAGAGATATGTCAATGCTTTGTACTGTAAGTAAATGCTAATAATTACTATGCCTTTTTGACTTTTCTTATCACACACATTAGATGGTCAAAGTGAATCCAATTCGCTTACACAAGTCATTGATCCAAAAGAACGTAAAAGGCAAAGAGAAAGAGCATGGCATGCAGCCATGACTGAAGAGCAACGAAATAAAATAAATAGCAAAAAGCGAGGTGTTGCAATGACCGAAGAACAACGGAGTGAAATTAATAGGAAGAGACGTGAAACATATCATCATAAAAAAGCCGAATCTATGCTCTCTAAAGTATCTAAAGGTAACTGCATACCCTATGAAATTGTTCAGATACAATTCCCTTGCTTTGTACAACCCAAATGTATAATATGTTGTGCTTTTTTCAGATGGCGAGATTGCATCCAGCACTGAAACCACAGGTGACATCAAAAATGATGATTGGTTACACAGGAATGATTCGTACCAACCTATGCAAATTGATAAAGAGAATATAGGTACTATACTATTTATGTATAGTCATGAGGTTTCACCAGGAGTACGGCCCCACTTCAAAATTAAGAGCAATATTTTATATAGGTGTTTGCACAACGATAAGTGCATACAATGATAGCATGATTGACAAGTACACAAAACTAGTAATTTTGATACATGTATATATTTTTTAAGGCACGTTGAATATATTCTAATTTTGTTCTTAGGTTTTGTTCCATGTAACTTAAAAAGATGGTGGTTTTATAATGAGTATTGTTTTAAAATAATATTTTGTGTAGATTCCACATTCTCTTAATAATACGTGCAATGTATCAGGACGGTTGCAACAAGTGAGTACAAGTGATGTGGACACCCAGCACAACCTTGATTGTTCTACCCCTACAATTACACTTGATAAACCCCATCTACGAAATGAGACAAGAAGCCAATACTTTAGGGAGCGTGTCGACGAAATATGGTCGGTAGTCTACCTAGGGGTATGCCCAAGGTAGTAGATTGTCGGCGGATAGATGCGCAAACCACAAACAAGATGGTGACGCAAGACAAACACGACGTTTTATCTAGGTTCGGCCGCCAAGAAGGCGTAATACCTACGTCCTGCGTCTGAATATATTGCTGTATGTCAATGAGAGATGTTTTTTAGAGGGGTCCCCTACCCACCTTATATAGTCCGGGGGGCAGGGTTATAGATCTGGAAACTAATCCTAGCCAGTTACAATTGCCATAGGTGGCCGGATAAGGATTCCTATTCTAACCAACCAGGATCTTGCTTGATCGCCAAATCCATCTTGACTCCTTGCGCGGGACTCCGAACAGGTTGGCCGGGCCGCGTGTCGTCTTTTGGTGGACCGGACCCTCTGATCTGGGCCGGCCCAAGCCTAGCCGTAAAGGTATAGGGGTTAATACCCCCACAACTAGTCCCCGAGCACCATGTATTATGTTGCGACACGCCATTTTAACCTTCTCCGAACAGTGAGGCTCGAGTTCTTGACATCTCTGACCACCGTTGTCACCAGAGAAGTAGTTTGTCCGAAGAATGTATGGTGCTCTTAAGAAAAAAAGAAAAAGATTTCCGTCTTGGGTAGCCGTTGCATTGTCGCCATAGCGACGGCTACGTTAGCGCTTGTAGTCCTGAAGACCTGCTTGTCCCCCACTCTGTCGAAGGCATTGTTGAGGTCGCGTGGCTGGACCCTTATGCGTCGTGCCTCCTCTTCAGCTTTGGCTTCGATTTGTCGGTGATTAAACCGATCAATATTGCGTGCTTCGCATGCAATCCTTTCCTGTTCTGTTTCACCGACTGCTGGCGGTTCGTCATTACTGACAACATTGATCAAATCTCCTCGTCTTGGTGGGAAAGACAGGAATTGTGGGAACCCCAGGGCATGGTCTGGGATATCCAGATCGTATTCGACGCCTTCATCATCATGATGCTGGAGCTCAGTGTGGTCGGAGGCATTAGATGCGATGCTAGACGAGGAGCTGGAGTCACCCTCTTGGACTGTGTGGATGGATCCTTCTTGATAATCCTCAATCCTGACCATGTTGATGAAGTTGCGTGGCTTCGGCCGAGGTCAATGTATGAAACACAGATCCGAGCGGTGTTGTACATTATACGCGTAGTTGGAGGTAGCGTTTCACAGGCCATAGGGTTGGGCCTGGTAGTTCTCCGTTGAGGCTTCGTACTCGGAGAGCCGGAGACCCATCGCGGAGGCCGACCGACGATGAGCGGAGCGCCCTTCAGGAGTAGATATGACCACGAGATCTGTACCAAGTCGTGCAGGATGACTGGCCCAAGCTGGTCGAGTAGATCTGTTGTGGGAAATGGTTACCTACTCATTAGGTCCACTTTGAATTGAACTTACCAGAGCTAGGGTTTCAGCAAGTTTGGTGCTGACCCGATCGATAGAGTCGAGCATGTCGGTGTTGTCGATTTGCCTCCCTTTGTAGCGGGGAAGCGACGGGTTGTCGGCATGGCTGAAGGCGATGAGGGCGTGGTCGGAGCTAGATCCACCATGGTCGAAGCCAGGTCCACCATGGTTGGAGCTAGATCCACCATGGTCGGAGCCAGATCCACCGTGGTCGGAGCCAGATCCACCATGGTCAGAGCCAAATCCTCCGTGGTCGGAGCCGTAGCCGATGCAGGTGAAGCAGTGGTCGACGCAGATTGAATCCGCGCCTCCTCCATGATCGTGGCGATGAAGTCATTGGAGCTGGTGGTCCAGGTGATCTAACCGATGGTGAACATGAGGCCCTTCGGTGTAGCCATGAAGCCAGGGATGATGACCATCTTGTTCGCTTGGAGAGCAGTATGCACACCCCCTACCTGGCGCGCCGCTGTCAACAAAATATAGTTGGCAGTCTACCCAAGGGTATGCCCAAGGTAGTAGATTGTCGACAGACAGATGCGCAAGCCACAAACAAGACGGTGACGCAAGACAAACACGAGGTTTTATCTAGGTTCGGCCGCCAAGAAGGCGTAATACCTACGTCCTGCGTCTGATTGTATTGCTGTATGTCAATGAGAGATGTTTTTTAGAGGGGTCCCCTGCCCACCTTATATAGTCCAGGGGGTAGGGTTACAGATCTAGAAACTAATCCTAGCCAGTTACAATTGCCATAGGTGGTCGGATAAGGATTCCTATTCTAACCGACCAGGATCTTGCTTGATCGCCAAATCCGTCTTGACTCCTTGCGTGGGACTCCAAACAGGTTGGCTAGGCCACGCGTCATCTTTTGGTGGACTGGACCCTCTGATCTGGGCTGGCCCAAGCCTAGCCGTAAGGGTATAGGGGTTAATACCCCCACAGAGTGATATATAAATATGGCACCAGAAGAGAGGGAGGCTAGACATGAACAATAACGGTTGAGTTATAGGGCTGCAGGGCGAAAGGAGGCTATCATAGCAGGGGTAAAAAGACGAAGGGAGTTACAGAAACACACTTTGCATCATGAGTCCATCGCCATGGAGAACCCGTTATTTATTCCTGAGCTTGTGTGGCCCACTGTGGGCGCATCTGGAGCTCATGGAACTATGACAAAATCCAGTGATTGGATAATCCCAGAGTCTAGTAGTGCAACCCTCCTTTATATTCCTCCACCTCATGAGGAGGTCGATGATGAAGGATGCGATGAGTTACTACCTAGCCATATGACACATAGATCACATGTTACATATGGACAAAGACATGCATTGTTGACCCGACGTAACACAATGTTTGAGCGTCGCATTGGTTTGAACATAAGGACATCTCATAAAGATGGTGACTGCATGGTTGACGACCGAGTGGATGTTAACAAGCCCTTGCCTCGATCAGCCGTGACCAACAACGGTAAGTACTGATGCCTCATTATCCCATTTAGGTAACCTATATACCATATTATACCTAATCGATCCTTGGTCATTCCGTGATTAACAGAAAATATAGGACCCAACATTCAGGCTACATCAGCCACACTAACGACACCATTGTTTGATGATTGTGAATGCATGGCTGAAGACCGAGTGGATTTTAACACGCCCTTGCCTCAATCAGCCGTGACCAACAATGATAAGTATTGATGCCTCATTATCCCATTTAGGTGACCTAATTATATATCATATTATACATATCTCAACCATGGTCATTACATGATTATAAAAAAGGATAGGACCTAGCCTTCAACAAGGGTTAGACGCACCGACAACACCACTATTTGATGACAGTGGTAATTTACACTATTTTCTAACATTCAATAAACTATTTGAACCCCTTTGTATATTTTTACCTGTAGTTCTACTAACTCATGTATCTTTGGCGGTGATAGATGATGACGAGGGAGATATATTTGAAGAGGATGAGGGATCCATGTTTGTTGGGCAAGGTATTTGTGCAAAATAATGAATATAAATCAAATCTTCCACTGCTTTATGTAAACTACTATCGTGTCTTAAATGTCATTTCAGATGAGGAAGATGATGATGATGTCCAAGACAATGACCTTGATGAAGACACAACTTCCGTCCCTAAAGTACCTGACTAATATGAAAAAGTCTATAGTAACCTGCCTACAGATACCCATATGCTAAAACCTGTCACAAATTGCGAGCACTGCGATGCGAAAAGGTTTGAGCATGAACCACTTGGCTTTTGTTGTCGCAGCGGAAAGGTCGAGCTCAATGAACTGAATGTACCTGATGAGCTTATGAGGATTTGGTCAAGTAACGACTCAGATGCTAGACACTTTCATAATAGCATTAGATTTTTCAATGGCCATTTCTCTTTCACTTCTCTATATTGTCGCCTCGATAGTGCTACTACAAGCTAGAAAAACAGTGGCATATACACCTTCTGTGCACACGACCAGATCTATCACAATATAAGGTCATTGGACAGAGAAGATGGTAAGGAGCCAAGACATCTTGAGCTTTACTTCTACGACGAGGATCCAAGCCTTAAGCACCACTCTCGATGATGTCGTGAAGAGAAGTGCCAAAAAGACAAGGAAGTCATTGAGATGCTTGTGGCCATCCTTCATGACAACCCATACTCACAACATCTATTTAGTGTGGGCTAGGATGACCACCTCGAGGACTATCATGTCACACTAAACCTTGACCAGAGGCTGGACTAGAGAACATACAATGTGCCATCAGCTTCAGAGGTGGCTGCTGTTTGGATCGAGGGAAGCGAGCTACTTGGTCAATTTCATAATAGTGTTGTCCCGCATGGGAAAGATAGAAGCAAACATGGCATCTGCTCATATCATGGATGTTATGATGCTCTTTCATACCCTCTATTCTTCCCTAAGGGTGAGCTTGGGTGGCACATGGATATTCTGAAGAAAGGAGTTAGAATGGAAGAAGTCATCGAGTACCGTGCCCTATAGAAGGCTCGTAGTGGGTCAGAACAAGAAACATGTTTGTTATTCTTCTTATTTAAATACTTCGTATACATGTCCCTCAGTGGCTATTCTACAAACAACTCTAATTCATGGCTATTTTTTGTAGACTCTCCTGGTAGACTATGCGTGTCTGTGCGTGACTACTACTGCTACAAGTTTCAGATGCGTCCAGAAATATTTAACCCCATACTGTAAGACAAGCATCTGTTCCAGTAGTTTGCAGTTGACACATACATTAAGATAGAGAGTTCTCAATTAGATTATATACGCAACCATCAAGATGATATTAGGGCCGACCTCTACCAAGGATTGGTTGATAGCCTACATGCTGGTGGAGGTAGAGCAGAAGCTATTGGAATGTGGATAGTGATGCCTTCATCATTTATTGGAGGCCCATGTGACATGAGGCGTCAGTATATGGACATCATGGCTCTGGTATGGAGGTTTGGTAAACCAGACATCTTCCTCACTATGACATGTAACCCAAACTAGGATGAGATCAAGCGTGAACTCTACCCTAGTTAGACGCCATAGGATCATCCAGATCTCATTGTTCGTGTCTTTAGAGCAAAACTACAAGAGCTAAAGGATAGGCTACTAAAAAAGGATATCCTTGGAAAGGTCCAGGCACATGTTTATGTTGTGGAGTTCCATAAGAGGGGTCTGCCACATGCACATTTTTTACTAATATGGATAGTGCCAGGGAACAATACTGGGGTACCTGAAGAGGAGGAGCTAATGGTTATCAACATTGATTCATCCGAGCAGTCAAGAGCACGACTACAGCTCCAACCGACCCCCAGGTGCATGGGCCCTACCTCTCCCGACCTCTGGGTCGGGGCTCCATCTTGTCCGACCCTAAGGATGTGGGCTCCGCCTCGCCCGACCCCAAGGCCATGGGCTCTGCCTTGCCTGACCCTAAGCTCGTGGGCTCCGTCTCGCCCGACGAGGTCCAAGCATATGGGCCTGGGTCAAAACTCTAACACCAAGGAAGAGACCGGCATGCCCCAATGTAACCCGTGGCCATGACGGGCCATACCTAAGGATTGACATCAAGAACAGCGTCGGGCATGGCGGTGTTGTTCTGCCTAACCCTTGTACAAATGCTGACAGGTGCGTTAGTTCACCACAATGCCCATCGGGACAGAATGGGATGCCATGACTGGCAGATGATGCCTACACATGGCACCAATGATGAACAGGGCCATGATGTGGAGCCATCCCTGTTGACATCTATAGGATTGGTGGGACCCGCATAAAGGAGAAGAAGGACCCGACGATCCTAGAAGCCTTCCTCTCTCTTATTTCTTCTCCTTTTCCTCTGCTATAACCTACGCTTTCCCTTCGCCTATAAAAGGGGAAGCAGGGCGCCCCATGAAATGGGACCTGATTGATCCAGAGCCGCACAAAACCGAACCACGAGATAAAAACACAAGAGCACAATACGAACACATGGCTGAGCAGTGATCGAGCTCTCAGCACCCGTTTGCTCCTTCCACCAGAGACTTGGGATCCTTTCCCTCTCTTGCCTATTTATAACCCCTACTACAAACCAAGTGTCGATAACATGAGTAGCAGCAAACTAGACGTAGGGACGTTCCGCACAAACCAGTATAAACCCTTGTGTCCTCTGAGCACACCATCCGAGCCAAACGCACAAATATAAATTTACTCGTCGGTGGTCCCAAAACACCAACAGTTGGCGCGCTAGGTAGGGGCCTTTTGCATGTCTCAACATCCACACTAGGCCTCGGATGGCTAGTCATAGCATCAGCTAGGTCCTAGGCGTGCACGTGCGCTTCAGAAACCTAGACTTCATCATAACAACAGAGGGAGAGTTGGCGTAGGCTCTTGCCGTCGTCCAACCTCTCCACTCCACTGGCCTCGACATGATCGTCGAGGCGCTTGAGGAGCTATAGCTGCACGCTCTGGAGGCCCGTGCCCCTAGGAGCAACCAGCTCCTCAGCTTCAATTATGGGAGGCTAGAGCGCCAGCTCGATGCCTTCCTAGGACCCCGACCATCCCGGGAGGACCTGTGCCACCTCACCTTCTCGTTCGCCAATGTCATGATGTAGCTTTCTAGAGGAGAGCTGCTCTTCCTAGAATACCTCATCCAGAGCACCCCGACGATGCTCTCATCCGATCTGTGCAACACCACAGAGACTGTTGGCCATCTTGTGGCGCAATGCACTCCCCCATCCCCTATGAACGATGAGTTCATGGGAATGACCAAATATGTTGTGGAATCTTTCCACAACCTCCTCGCAGGAGAATCAGAGTCGCCCTCTAGCTCAGACTCTAGCAGGGGGAGCCATCTCCCCTCTCGTGAATGTTTCATGGCAGGTACCCTCGAGGGACACGTCGAAAGCATCCATGAGGGAGAGGCTACCCCAATGAATGACTTTGACGATGAGGTCGAGAGGGATGCAGGGCCCCACCTCACCTATGGGTAGAGCAGCTCAAGGCCCAACACCAAGAGCTTGAGGAAGCATGACTCTAGCTCGAGTAGAAACATGCAGAGCTCAGGCGAGAGATCGAGCGCCATAGAGACGGTGGGCGTGCATGCGCCGTGGCTATTGATGTGAACCAGAGGATTATCGAGGACGATGAAGCCCTCCCACACTTCACCTAGGTAAGCCAGAACATCACCGCCACAGTGGCCTTGCTCCGAGGGCTTCTAGGGCCCGCAGTGCCCGAGGATCATCGGGCCCATCACAAGATTCACACGCTACTTGAGCGTGCGGTGGCGCAACAAGCCAAGAGCTCGCTGTCCCGACGATGCGAGCTCAATGCTAGCCAGCTCATGCCCTCAGAGTGACCTAACATGGGCGTGTCGGTCCACCAGGCACAACAAGGCGACAGACCACGCACCGTGTTCCCGGTGCATGAACGTCTCGGCCTCCACCATGACGCGTGTGACACCCTGGATGCCCATAGGTGTACCCACGGCGATGCGAGGGAGGAGGCTAGCCATGGCTACCACCCTCGTCGTGGCAGATGCTATGACAGCAGTGAGGATCGAAGCCTAAGCCCCAACCTACCAGGACCTTAGGCCTTTGGGCGACACATCCTTAACGTTGTCTTCCCACCATGGTACCGACCGTCGACCAACATCCCAAAATACTCTAGGGAAACAAACCCCAGACTGTGGCTCAAGGATTATCGGCTTGCTTGCCACATGGGTGCAATGGATAATGATGATTTCATTATCCACAACCTTCCATTATTCCTGGCCAATTCAACACGAACGTGGTTGGAACACCTTCCGCCCAACATAATCCAAAGTTGGGCGGACCTAAAAGAGATCTTTGTGGGAAACTTCCAGGGCACATATGCGCATCCTAGGAACCCATGGGATCTCAAAAACTACCGATAGAAGTTTAGGGATACTCTTCGTGGGTACATCCGGAGCTTCTCCCGACAGCGCAACAAGCTACCCAACGTAGCCGACACCGACGTCATAGGACCTTTCCTATCTAGGACCACCCATGAGTTCCTGGTTCACAAGCTAGGACGTAAGGGCCCATGAACCACCAAAGAGCTCATCGACATCACCACCAGCCGTGCCTCGGGCTAGGAGGTGGGCGGTGCAATTTTTGACCGCCTCAAAGGTAAGGCTAAGCGGGACGAGGACGCCGGTGAAGGTGCCTCCAACCATCCTAGCAAGAAGAAGAATAAGCAGTGGCACGAGGGCTCGCTCGTGGCCACCATCGATCGCAAGGGGGGTCGGAAGCCCACTGAGGCTACCCCGAACCACTTTGAGAAGCTGCTCGAAGGGCCATGCCCAAACCATGCTTCCCCTATCGAGCACCTATACAAGGACTGTGTCCTCATGAAGCAGTTCCCACGGTGCTCTAGAGCCTAAGGACGACCCCCAGCCAGGCCACCGGCTACACACCATTCTTCATGGTCTACAGTTCTGAGGCTATCCTCCTGACCAACCTCGAGTATGGAGTGCCAAGGGTCAGGGCGTATGACCAATAGGGAGCTGAGGCATCCCTCGAGGATGCCATGGACCAGCTAGATGAAGCACGTGATGTTGCCCTCCTTTGCTTGGCCAAGTACCAACAAGCATTGCACCAGTACCACAGCCATCGAGTGCGGGGTCGGGCCTTCAACATTGGGGACCTAGTGCTCCACCTCGTCTAGAGCAACAAGAACCACCACAAGCTCTCTCTGTTGTGGGTGGGACCATACGTCATCACAGAGGTGCTCTGACCAGGCACCTACATGCTCAAGACCATTGACGGTGAAGTCTTCGTCAATGCCTAGAACATTGAATAGTTATGTCACTTTTACCCTTAAATTTACGCACGCTTTCTTTTATTAGTTTCGCTACCAACTCCCTGATCTTTAGTGACACCTGACCCCAGCAACGATAGGGGTCAAGCCTCACTCGAGGGCTGATAAAAGCATATTTATCTGGTAGACATTCTCTATGCCCAACTCTTTCTCACGTTAAGACCTAGAAGCGAAGGTCGTGGAAACAAACGCTGAGTAAAACTTGTCGTACTACAAGAAACCTACGCCCCAGCGGCTATGGTGTTTTTGCTCACCAGCGTGATCAGAGTTTTTTTCCACACCCCGAGCTTCTTAAGCCTTAACTACGGAAAGACTTGGAATGCATTTAAGAGTATATCCACCTGGCAAACATTCTCTGTGCCTGACCCTTTCCCACATTAAGATCTAGAAGCAAGGGTTGTGGAAATGAACGGTGAATAAAACTGGTCGGACTGCAAGAAACCTACACCCTAGTGGCTACGACGTTTGTTTACCCACACCCCGAGCTTTACGGCCTTAACGACGAAAAGGGTCAGAACACACTAAACTTTTTTTACAAAAAGGGGAGATGGGCTAAAAATCTGTTTGGCCATAACAAAATCTAAGAGCTTGTTCACTCATTACAATTTCGTCGCCTGGCTTATTGCCTAACTAATTTCTTGGGAGGAATGATCTCATCCTCTATCTCCATAGGAAAGTCCTATGCCAGCGTGTCACCCAAGTCGATCGGACGGCTCGAGCCACTGTCGAGAGATGGGTAAGGAGCAGTAGAATGCCCATGCGTGTTATGTCTACTCTGTCACAAACGACGAACTCAGATTCCACTCGAATGTATCTAGTAAGAGCTCCCAAAACCCGTCACTCGAGCCATCAAGGTAAGTCCTGTGCCAGCCGGTCACCCAAGTCAATCGGATGGCTTGGGCCACTACCGAGAGATAGGTCACCCTTAATTTACGCATGTTTTCTATTATTAGTTTCGCTATCGACTCCTCGATCTCTAAGTGACACCTGACCCTAGCAACGGCAAGGGGTCAGGCCTCACTCAGGGGCTGGTAAGAGTGTCTATTCGGTAGACATTCTCTATGCCTGACCCTTTATCACATTAAAAACCCTAGAGGCAAGGTTTTGTGGAAACAAATGCTGAGTAAAACTAGTTGAACTACAAGAAACCTATGCCCCAGCGGCTACAACATTTTTGCTCACCAGCGTAATTAGAGTTTCTTACCCGCACCCTGAGCTTTAGCCTCCGCCTTCCTAG
The DNA here is from genome assembly GCF_019320115.1 of Miscanthus floridulus. Taxonomy (NCBI): domain Eukaryota; kingdom Viridiplantae; phylum Streptophyta; class Magnoliopsida; order Poales; family Poaceae; genus Miscanthus; species Miscanthus floridulus. The sequence continues at coordinate 25,916,936 of NC_089586.1, read as the reverse complement.
GAAGGGTTTGGAGGGGCCCACCGGTGAAATGTCCATCGAGGAGAGGCCAGCAGGTCACCCAAGTCTATCGGACGGCTTAGGCCACTGCCGAGAGACGGGTAAGGAGCAGTAGGATGCCCCATACGGGTTATGTCGACCCTGTCATGAATGATGGATCTGGATTTCACTTGGACATATCCGATAAGAGCTCCCCGAACCCATCACTCGAGTCATTGGGGTAACCTTACCAACCCCCACTTTACTTTCCTAGTGTATGAGCATTCATTCATCCATTCTCATACATCCAAGCATCACATATGCAATTGTTGCATCACAACGCTTCGCGTCGCATCACAAAGTGGTAGTCGTCTCATTCGATATGAGCGGCGACCGACCGAGGTTCGAAGGCTAGTCGGCGGAGGGCTCGAGGTCGCCTCATGTCAAACAGAGCTAGGGGAGAAAATGCAGATGAGCCCTAGCGGCCTTTGCTCGACCCGCTCAGAAGCGGACAGGGTCATCTCAACCTTCTCATTCAATCCTAACCTTGAGCCATGCCCACAGAATCTCCATCGAGGGGAGGCCAATGGGCCACCTGAGTCGGTCTCCAGAATGACTCGGGCATCTACCGAGAGGTGGGTTAAGGAGCAGTGGAATGCCACATGAGGGCTATGCCGACCCCATCATGAACAATGGACCCATATTCCACTTGGACATGCCTATTAACGATCTCATTGAGTGTGACACTCGAGCCATCGAGGCAAGTGTCATTAGCTCAAAGCCTCCAGTTGTGGAAACCGTGGATGGGGTGACACATAAAACTCAACCGACCCCTACCGACCCCAACAGGACTCGGGGGCTCGAGCCGCCCGACCCCGACTAAGGAATCTGACCAACCGAGGTTCAAAGGCTAGCCCATGAAGGGCTCTAGGCCACCTCGTGTCGAACAGAGCCAGGGGAGAAAACACAGATGAGCCCCAGCGGCCCTTGCCCGACCCACTCAGAAGCGGATAGGGTCATCTCGACCTTCTTGTCTGATCCTAACCTCAAGCTATACCCATAGAATCTCCATCAAGGGGAGTCCAGTGGGCCACCTGAGTTAGTCTCCAAAACGACTTGGGCATCTATCGGAAGGTAGGTTAAGTAGTAGTGGAATGCCACATGAGGGCTATGCTGACCCTATTATGAATGACGGACCTGGATTCCACTCGGACATACCCGTTTGTGAGCTCACCGAGTGTGACACTTGAGCCATCGAGGCAAGTGGTGTTAGCTCAACCCTCTAGTTGCGGAAACCACAGACGGGGTGATGATTACAAAGACAAGCCAACCCTAGACCGGACCCCCGCTACGCGTGGGGGCTCGAGGAAAGTTGGACTTACAAGGAGACCGAATGCATGGTCATAGAATGATGGCTCAGATCCTAGGGAGGGGATACGTTGGAAAACTAAGAATAAAATTTCTAAAACAAGAGATGCTTTCTCCTACTAGTTTTGTTATCATCTCTGTCGGTGCAGAATGTGACCAACTAGTAAATATTTGTAGTTTTGCCATATGTTGTGATCGGAGGTGGCCTAGCACTCAATGACATAGGGTTTATACTGGTTCAGGCAACGTGCCCTACGTCCAGTTTGGGTCAGTTGGTGACTTTATTCCTAAGCCTAGGTGCTCGAAGTTTGCAGTGGGGTTACAAACAAGAAGGAGAAAGATGGGGTGTACAAGAGGTCCGATCGGCTCCTGTCGGAAGGACCAAGAGCGATAGGAGCTATGCTATGAGCTAAGTGTTCAAGCGTGTGCTTGGGGTATGAACCCAGCGGTTCTGTGGTTGTGAGCTGATGAACTCAATCGATGTTGGTTTTCTCAAAAGGACTAAAGAAGCTCTCCTTTGTTGGAGGGAGCGCATCCCCTTTTATAGATAAAAGGGATGGCTTTACAAGTGAGAAGGTGAGGGTACGTATGCTACTAGGCTCTGTCTCCCATGCCGGTGGGTACAAGATAATGTTAGGTGCCTACAACACTATTGGTCATCACTATAGAGTGTCAGATGCACATAGGAGGTTGCATTGCCTTCTTCAGAAATGGCAGATGTTTGTACCTACAAACACTGTTTGATGCCGTATGGGAGTTAACGGCACCTACAATACTGTAGAAAGAAATGTCGGGACCTACAATACTATTCGTGTCAGGGTGGTTGTAGAGTACTGTATAGGGTATGGTCCCTGGTATTGTGGTTTGACTATGTGCACCCTGGCTTGCTTTTTCCATTCGTCGCCTGGTTCCTTCCGAGCGGTCGTTCCTGGTCGGATGGCCCCAGTCGGTCCTGGTCGCGCTAGTCGAAGAAGAGTGGTGAGCAGGGTTTCTGTGAATCCCGATCGGAGACGCGGGGTCAGAGTCAGAAGTAGTGCTTTGGGCCAGCCTTCTAATCAGAGAGGCCATCCAGAGGCGGCTAGAGTTCGAAGCGAGCGCTCCAGTCAGAGAGGTGGGCCAAAGTAGTTGATGAGCGGGCGCTATTCCTCTTCGGCCAGACCATTTAGTCGGTGACTGGACCACTCTTTTGGCCTATTATTTTAGATCCTTGGGCCGGCCCATGAGTTGTGTGCTGCCCGCTTGGGCTGAGCCTTGGCGTGGAAGCCAATCCCCGAGGGACCCCGGGTTTATGAACCCCACAGGAGCCCCCGAGCGCCCGGGCAATTCGTGTAGAATCATCTGGGGGGTTTTATTTTTGACGGCGGGTGCATGCGAGCGCACCCATAGGTGTAGCCCCCGAGCCCCCGGGCGGTTCGGGCAGAACCGTCTAGGGGGTTTTCTGTGTTGTCGATGGGTGCGCGCGAGCGCACCCATAGGTGTAGCCCCCAAGCCCTCGGGCAGTTCGGGTAGAACCATCTGGGGGTGTTCAGTAGCAGGCGTGTGTGCGCGTGTTTAGTTGGGATGGAGTTTTTAACCAAGGCGTCATTGTGCTGCCAAGGTGTTTTTAGAGATTTGAGACAAAAAAAACTCACTGATCCTGGCATCGATGCGCGCCATGGGATCGAGCGAGGAAGTTAGTTTGGACGAGACGAAGCTCACTGATCCTGGCATCGATGCATGCCATGGGATCGGGTGAGGAAGTTAGTTTGGATGGGACAGAGCTCTCTGATCCTAGCGTCAATGCGCACCGTGGGATCGGGTGAGTCGGAGTCGTGGGGCGAGATCGGGGTCGTAGACCTAGGTGTTTGGAGCGCAGTCGGAAGCATAGCTGGATGGGGCGAGATTAGGGTCGCAGACCCAGGTGTCCTTGGAGCGCAGTCGGAAGCGTAGCCAAATGGGGCGAGATCAGGGTCACAGACCTAGGTGTCCTTAGAGCATAGTCGGAAGCATAGCTGGATGAGGCGAGATCGGGGTCGTAGACCCAGGTGTCCTTGGAGCGCAGTCAGAAGTGTAGCCGGATGGGGCGAGATCGGGGTCGCAGACCCAGGCTTTTTGTATCTTGAGCCCCTGAGCCTTGCTGGGCCTTAGTAGGGGTTGGTGTGAGTTATGTGTGTTTACCCCATCCTCGGTTCCTCACAACCGGAGGGGCTGAGTTTTGTCGCTTGTCCCGATCGCTCGGGCTCGAGTGACGCGCTCGGTGAGTTCGCTAACGGGTGTGATCGAGTAGAATCCGGGTCCATCGTTCGTGACGGGGTCAGCATAGCCCTCTTGTGACATTCCACTACTCCTTTACCTAGCAACCCGACAGATGCCTGGGTCATTCGGAGACGACCCAGGGTGGCCTAACGGCCTCCCCTCGATGGAGATTCTATGGGCTTGGCGAGAGGTTCAGGATCGAACGAGAAGGTTGAGATGACCCTAGTCTGCCAGACCGGGTGAGGGCCGCACTGGGGCTCATCTATGATTTTCTCCCCTGGCTCTGTTGGCTGCTCATGTCGAATGAGGCAACCGCCGCTTCGTGACGCAACACGGAGCGTTGTGATGCATTTCGCTGCACGTGCGATGCTTAGTTCCTGAGCCCCTCGGGTCGGTTCAGGGCCTGAATCGTCTGGAGGCACGGGCATATGGAATGAATGCACATATGGATGTATGAAATGGTTATAAGAAAATAGAGGGGTTTCCTAGTTTTTACCTTGATGACTTGAGTGACGAGGTTTGGAGAGCTTCAGTCGGAAATGTCCGACCGGGTCCTGTGCTCATCGTTCATGACGGAGTCGGCATGGCCTACATGGGGCACCCCTTCGCTTCCTTACTTGTCTCTTGGTGTCTATCCTGAGTGATTCGATCGACTTAGGGGCACCGATGATCTCCCCTAGCGGAGATCTCATTTAGGTTTCTCTAGGCCTGGCCTGGGGAAGTGGGGTGCCGCTCGTGTGCGGTGGTGCTTTGGTTTTCGTGCCCAGCATGTGTAGTGGTGGGCCCTGCCCAAGCCATGTCCTGTCTGATCCGGACCCATTCCGTCGGGCAAGGCACGTCTCATCGGTCAGGGTGTGTCTTATCTGCATTAAATGGGAGAGGGAGAGTTTCTCACTCTGCCGTTTTGCCTTCCCCGATCGGTGCGCCCTTTCCTAACTGTTGTTCCCTTTTCCTTAAGTAGGAGAGGGGAGAGGGTTTCTGCCCTGTTCTTTAGCCAGTTCCTCCTCTGGCCCACCTTTCCTCTTCCTTCTTGCCGTGAGCGTTCCTGAGAGCCGTGGTGGTTTCTAGGAGAGAAAGGGGAGAGAGCGAGAAGAGAAGAACTCACCAATCCTTGAAGCGCAATGTCGGACTGGAGGTCATCCACTGTGAGGGAGTCAGTGTTGAAGTCCTTCATCATGAAGGGATTTCTACCGCCGAAGGAGGTGGCACACTGGAGGGTTCCCGGGCGGGAGGAGTCCCCGCAACCTCGGCCCGATGAGGTGGTTTCCTTCCTCACCTTCCATGAGCGCGGGCTAGGATACCCCACGCACTAATTCCTACGCGGCCTCCTTAACGAGTGGGGTCTGGAGTTGCAGCATCTTAATTCGATGGGGGTGCTGCACATCGCCGGTTTCATCACCGTCTACGAGGCTTTCCTCGGGATGGAGCCGCACGCGGATTTCTTCCGGTGGCTCTTCTCCCCGAGAGCCTTGACGGTGGGGGACCCGGCTGAGGTCACGCCGATGGGGGGTTTTGCCCTACAGAGAAAACTAGGTGTGGGAGACTCGTATCCCACGTACCTCCCCTACGACTCCAACTGGGGGTGGCATGGGGAGTGGTTCTACATCAGGAATCCAGCGATAGCGCCATTCCTGATGTTCACCGGTGGGAGGCCGGAGAAGCAGGATAGTTGGTCATGGGGTTGTGCCAAAAAGAAGAAGCATAAGGTGGGGGTCATTGAGGAGGAGCTCCAGAAGCTCATAAAGCACGGCCTTAATAGGGTGTGGGTGTTCCACACCCTGTACCATCACCGGGTCACGCCATTAGCGGAGAGGACACGGCCGATGTGGCTGTACAGTGGCCCGTCGGACCCGAACTACGCGTCGTCGGAGGATCTATCGAACGACGAGGTCTGGAGTCGCCTTCGTCGGGTGCTGCAGCTGAAGCCCAGAGAGAGGGTCAAAGGGAGGCCCGTGCCTTTCAACTCCTCGATCGTGTCCACCCTGGTATGCTCCCTTCTCTTTAGCCCGCATGTCTTCCTCTTCTTTTCCTATATGTGTATTTTTTATTGGGAGTCACACGTTCTGCAGGGGCTTGGAAATTACAAGTCCCGGTTGCACCTTCCTAAGGGTCTGGAGGGCGTGGCCAAGCAGACTGCTCAGAAGGAGGGCGGCAGACGCTAGGAAGAAGAAGAAAGCCGAGGTCACCCACCAGAATCACAAGAAGGAGAAGGAGGTTGCCCGACGCGTGAAGGCTAGGGAGAGGAAGAGCGACATCGAGGCCGAGCTCGAGTCGGAGGACCCCACAAATGTGGATGACATGGTTTTCTCCAAGGAGGAGGGAAGTCGAGAGGTTGTTGTGATCTCGGCGGAGTGTCGCGACCCTACGGCGACGTCCACCGGTGATGAGCAAGAGGCCGTGCGACGCGCGGTGGCCTTTGCACCGAGGAAGCACATGGTGAGCGCGGATGCCATCGGTGAATGGGCGGCAAAACGAACATGGTCACCACACCCTTTGGCGACCGCGATGGTCCCATCACCACCTGTGGGGGTCATGGCCAAGCAAGTCGGGCGGTCCGAGGAGCGGGCGGGCACTTGCGCGTCGTTGGGACCAGTGCCAACATGCGACTCGCAGCCTAGGGAGGCCTTGCCTGCTGCAGATGCGGTTGAGCAAGCCAGGCGGTTTGAGGAGTAGACTAGCGCCCACGCGTCGCGTGACTTGTAGCCGGAGGATGTCCCACCTGCCGCTCTGGTCGGGGAGTCCCGAGCCGAGAGTCGTGGCGACCCGTAGGTTGGGCAGGAGCCGGTTGGGACGACTCCGTCCCCCACCAAAGTGAGGGGGCGCGGGTCGTAGCCCAGGAGCGGCCCATGCACTGCAGGCCCGTCGATGCCGGGTCTTGGTTTTAGAGTCGTGCCGCTCGCCACTTGGTATGTTTTTACTTTGTTTCTTTCCAATCTTTTGCCGTTGAGTTTTTCTTTGGAGTGTGACTTACCTGCGCCCTCTGTTAGTGGCTAGGGGATGACGGGGTTGAACATCGCCCCAACTCCCATGCGGGAGGCATGGAGGCCCACCCTATAGCGTGTCGCGGTGAGTGGTGGGGGGAGCAGGATGGCGGCGGTGAGCCCTTCCCTTTTGGGGGCGGTTGCTGCCACAGTGACAGCAGCGGCGTCGATGTTGGCGGCAATTCCGGTGCCGATGGTAGGGGTTGCGTCAAAAGTAACCCTCACGGCCCCTCCTCCACTGGCCATGGCGGAAGAGGAGAGGAAGACCAAGCTCCCTGCCTTGCCAAGCGGAGGGCTACATGGCTCACCCGCGTGGTCAGAGCCGAAGGCGCTGGGGGAGAGCGCGGCTGGGATGGAGTTGGAACGTCCGGCGGTGGTCCACGCAACCAAGGTGGTGGATATCTCGTCTGATGATGAGGCAGATGATATGGCAGAGCCATCGGTGTCATCGTGGGAGCTGGCGGTGGTCCGGTCAGAGGCTGGGCCCTCCGGTGGGCTACCAGAGGGTGACCTAGAGTGGCCCTGCCCTGAGAACCCAGTGAAGGCGCAGTTTGTTCTCCGGGATTCCTAGGAGTGTCAGCTCTGGGACATCCTCGAGGAGCAAGGGCACGGCGTGGTGTCCGAACTTGCCAATCTATCCGCGAAGCTTGGAGACGCCTAGGAGCAGGTTAAGTCCACTCAGCAATTGATTGAGGTTGACCTACAGCTTGCTGCAGAGGTGAGTTTCATGGACTTGTATTTGACCTATGAATCTTTTGTTGGTTGCCTTAGCATGTTTGTTTTTCGTAGAGACTGAAGGGGACGTCGTCCCGCAAGTCCTGCTTTCTCTGAACGGAGCACGCCCGGATGGTCGAGCTCGAGCGTCAGCTAGCGTCCACCTGTCGTGAGTCCTAGGACCAGGCAGCTGAGGCGACCGTGGTGCGGGTGGAGGGGCAGCGTGCCGCCAAGCGGGCGACTACCACCGAGCAAGGGCTCGAGGTGGCAAAGGCCCATCAGGCAGAGATCGAGGCAAGGTTGTGGACATCCCTGGCGAACACTGAGGCAGTGTTGTGAGAGTCCTTGGTGGCCCTTGAGCCAGAGCGGGCCGCTTTGGTGTCAGCGCAGAACACCCTAGAGTCAGCGCGGAAGGCCTTGGAGGTGGAGCGGAAGGCCCGGTCGGAGGCAGACCAAGAGCTACTCGCGCTCTAGGGCCGGGTGATGGGGACGAAGGACACGAGTGCCTAGCTGCATGAGCAAGCGGCCCAGCAGGCAGAGGATCTCTCCACCCTTGAGAACTTCCACGTCAGTACGTACCTTTTCTATTTTTTGTTGTTGGTTTTTTCCTTCAGCCTGCTACTGAGCTTGTTGCTCTTCTCTCAGAGCTGGGTGGAAAGGTGAAGATGCTGGAGCAGAACCTAGAGACAATCAAGGCGACCCTCAGCTAGAATGTGGAGGAACTGGCCAAGTCCCATGAAGAGCGACGTGCTCTCGTGGGGGATCTTGACTAGATCCACAACATTGCCCAGCTTGTCATCTCGGATGTCTTTGGGTTGGTGCCCAGCACTAGCGAGCCCGCGGTCCAGCTGGTGGAGGTCCCGGATGTGGTTCGGGACCTTATCAGGAGCGAGCTATTCTACGAGGCGTTGGGGGTGCTGACTTCGGTGGCGACGCACCATCCGAACCTAGACTTTGCTGCCATCAGCAGCGGGTATGCTGAAGGCTTGAGCATGGAGGACATCTAGTCGATCGGGGAGGGCTTGCTACCACACGCAAGGTCGGTGGCAGGTCAGGTCTCTGTCCAGTGGGTGATGGACGTCCGCCGTGAAGATATGGCCAGAAGCATGCACGGGGAAGATGCTGCCCAGCCTATGGACGGCGCAGAGCCTAGGTCGGAGGTGAACGTTGCCCCAGTTTCGATCAGGCCGAATGTCATGCCGCCGGGGAGTGAGCCACCTACTCCCTCGTCGATCGTACCGATAGCAGATGCCGCTGGGCCAGTCCAATAGCTTGTGAAATATAAGCAGTTTAGTGAGCGAAGAAAGTTTAAGTTCATGGGGGAGTCCCCGTGTAAACGTTCCTATGTGCTTAATGACCACGGTCAGTTTCATTTTCTATAATGGAGTCATTCCATTCGGGGAAGCTTGTTCCCCTTTGTTCCTTAGTTTTCCCTTAGCATAATTTTGTTTCTTTATTCTTTCTTTCTCGTGCCTGCCCATTTGTTCCGTAGGCTGCGACCTTGGGAGCCTGGGGCGTGGCCCGTGGGGCTTGGCTATTCGTAACCATAGGGAAAGGCAAGGTGTGATCAGTCGGAATGTTTTTAAAGCAAAGCTACGTAAGGCAAATTAAAGGAACAAACTATCCTTTTGGTTGGGTAGGAAGGAATTTCACCATATGATAGTAAACAAAATAGAGAGGTAGTAGTGTACCTTAGTGGAGCCCCCGAGCGCCCTGGGCCGAAAGAGTGTTTAGGTCAGGGTGCTCTTATTGGAGTGTAGCACTAAGTAAACAATGGTAGACTGAAACTTAGGGGAAAAAGTGACATAGCTGTTCCAGGCATTCGGAGAGAAGGGCATTGTTGTTGTCCTTCGGTCAGTAGGCGTTCCGGTTGGATCACTTCGTTCTTTAGTCGTTCTGGATCCTTGCCCGCCATGCCCCCTTTCACGGTTGCTGCTTCTTCGCCTTTTTCTTTCTTTGGCCTATTGGTCAGTCGTAGAAGGCGCTTGAGGAGCTAGCAGTCCTTATAGAGGTGTTTTATGGGGTAGTCATGGTTGGTGCACGGGCTCTCCATGAGCTCATGGAAGTGGCCCAGAGGGTCCTGCTGGGGATGTGTGCCTGCGTGATCAGCCGTGTCGACCAACACGGAGTTGGCCAGTCGATGGTGATTCTTTCTGTTCTTTTTCCCCCTTTGCGTGGAGGGGCCCTCATCTAGATCCTAGCGCTTGGCCTTGCCCTTGCCTCGGCCTTCGTCGTAGCGCTGCGGGGGCAGTGTTTGTTGGGGGTTTTGGACAGAGGTCTGCAGTCCTGGGCCATCAAGGCTGGGACTCTGGTTGTTGTTGCATGTGCCTTGGCTCGATCTGAGCCGTGCATACATAGGCGGTCAATGCGGAGCGGTCGTTAGGTCAAGACGAGGTGCCGATGTGGCCTCTTGTACCACGCTCGACGATTGTAGCGGCGATCGGGTGGAGCGTCCCATCTGCCGCATCCCCGTTCCCCTAACAGGGAGCGAGGCTACTAGTCGGTGTCGCGATATGGAACACTTGGCCTTGTTGAACGGCGGTGGTCTCCACTAGTGCCCAGTGGTTCTGGTGGATCACCTATTTATGAGGGTCGTTCGGCTCAGACAGACCGCGTAGAAGCATTGCCACAACGGCGATGTTCTGGTTCGCCCAAGCGAAGTGCGGGGGATCATTCCCCTATCCATGGTGTTGTGCTGGACCCAATAGGCATGACCCCGAGCGCTGCTTGCCAGTCTACGCACATGGGGCACAACAAGGTGCACCGAGCGTGGTGGCGCAGTCGGTGGCTGATGCAGCCTCCGTTGTCATAGTTCCTCCCCATGCTCAAGTGTGAGCTCGGGGGTCTCTGTGTGAGGGTACAGAGAGGTGTGAGTCCATGAGGACTCCACTTCCACCGGTGGGTGTCCCGGAGCATCCACCATGGCGCACTCCCAAGATGGACGGTGGCTAGGCACCATGTCGCCGATGCTGGAGCCGTCACTCCCACCATCGTCATCCATGAGGTCGAGGAAACAGGTGGGAGCATAGCTCGCCATTCCCATGAATTCAGATGCGAGAGGGGCGGTGCTGGCCTCCTTTGGAGCCCCTGGGCATATGCGTCCATGGAAGACGCGAGGCCATAGGGGGACCGGTCGTATGGCAGTTGCGTCGGGGACAACAGGGTTCCGCCGGGTAATCGGCGGAAGATAGAGAATAGTAAGTAAATAACAGCGTGTACATTACTCACAGCGGGGGTTTGAGTAGAGAGTTTGCTCGGAAAGGAGCACAGATGCTGCGTCATCGAAGTTGTGCGTCCTAGAGTTGATGGAGGGTGCCCCTCCGATAGGTGCCGGGACATGAGCCTCCTTGCGGAGGTGTAGTTTGCCAAGCCGGTCGGTGACGAAGTCTAGGCTTCTAAAGAGGAAGGCCTAGGATGGCTCGAAGACGGTCGGGACCCGCATCCCAGCTGGTGAGAGCGCAGGAAACTCCAGCGAGCCAAAGCGAATAGTATCACCCGAGCCCGCCACGGTGAGGGTGGCGGAAAAGTGGGCCATCCGATGACCAAAAAGTGTTGAACGTACAACGTCTTCCCCACGGACGGCGCCAACTGTCGGTGCAGAATGTGACCAACTAGTAAATATTTGTAGTTTTGCCATACGTTGTGATCGGAGCTCATCCCCTTTAGGAAACATGCCCTACGTCCAGTTTGGGTCGGTCAGTGACTTTATTCCTGAGCTGAGGTGCTCGAAGTTTGCAGTGGGGTTACAAACTAGAAGGAGAAAGATGCGGTGTACAAGAGGTCCGGTCGGCTCTGGTCAGAAGAGCTCAAGAGTGACTAGGAGGTACTGCTATGAGCTAAGTGTTCAAGTGTGTGCTTGGGCATATGAACCGACGGGTTCTATGGTTATGAGCTGAATGAACTCGATCGATGTTGGTTTACTCAAAGGGACTAAGGAAGCATCTCCTTTGGTGGAGGGGAGCGCATCCCCTTTATAGATAAAAGGGATGGCTTTACAAGTGAGAGGGTATGAGGGTAGCATATGCTATTGAGTCTCTATCGCCCATGCTGGTGGGTACAAGATAATGGTAGGCACCTAGAACACTGTTGCTGTCACTATAGAAGTGTTAGATGCACTGAGGAGGTCGCGTTGCCTTCTTCATGAAATGGCTAGATGTCGGTACATGCAAATACATTGTTGATGCCTAGAGGCATGTGAGGAGTTCCACCACGTTGACCTGGTGTGTAAATCCTGCGCCCACAACACCGTATCGATGCCCAGAGGCATGTGGGGCGGCCTTACCATATGGGAGTTAACGGTAGCCTACAATACTGTAGAAGGAGATGTTAGCACCTACAATACTATTTCGTGTTAGGGTGGTTGCAGAGTACTGTACAGGGTATGGTCCCTAGTACCATGGTTTGACTCTATGCCCTGGCTTGCTTTTTCCGTTCATCGCCTGGTTCCTTCTGAGCGGTCGTTCCTGGTCAGATGGCCCTAGTCGGTCCTGGTCACGCCAGTCGGAGAAGAGTGGTGAGCAGGGTTTCTGTGAACCTCGGTTGGAGACGCAGGGTCAGAGTCGGAAGTAGCGCTTTGGGCTAGCCTTCCGATCGGAGAGGCCGTCCGAAGGTAGCTGGAGTCCAAAGCGAGCGCTCCAATCGGAGAGGTGGGCCGAAGTAGTCGACGAGCAGGCGTTGTTCCTCTTCGGCTAGACCTTTCGATCGGTGACTGGACCGCTCTTTTGGCCTATTGTTTTAGATCCTTGGGCCGGCCCATGAGTTGTGTGCTGCCCGCTTGGGTCGAGCCTTAGTGTGGAAGCCAGTCCCCAAGGGACCCTAGGTTTATGAACCCAACAGTCTCCTTGATCTTTAGTGAAACCCAACCCCGGCAATGGCAAGGGGTCGGGTCTCACTCGGGGGCTGATAAGGGCATATATATATACCCTTTCCGAAATAGTCGCCATGCCTGACCCTTTCTCACATTAAAAAACTAGAGGCAAGGTTTTGCAGAAATGAACGTCGAGAAAAACTTGTCAGACCGCAAAAAACCTACGCCCCAGCGGCTATGGTACTCTTGCTTACCAGTGTGACCTGAGTTTTCTGCCCACACCTCGAGCTCTATGGTCTTAACAACAGGAAGGGTCGGAACGCATTAACCCCTTTTTACACATAAAAAGGGAAAAAGAACAAATTTGTTCAAAAGAAATAACAAGCTTGTTTAAACGAAACATAAGGGTCGGAACTTGTTCACTTATTACAAAAATGACTGCCCGACCTATTTAACTTACTAGCCCCTTTGGGGGAGAACTATGCCTTCTATCCTATCCGCCAGGTCCTGTGAAAGGGGAGCCACCGATGTTTCCATCTCCTCCAACTCATGGACTTCATAACCGAGCATGTAACCGTGGCTCATCGCCTCCAGATCAATGTTGTCCCCATAATGAGAATGAGCAATCATGAAGGACTGATTGACCCCAGTGCAAAGGGCATCCCTCTTGAGCTGGTGCTCCTGAGCTATGATCTCGATGGCATGAGCTGCGAGCAAGCTGGTCCCCTCTGACCGCACCACCACAAGGTCGTCGTAGACCGCTCCAAGGGCAGCGCTTAGGATACTGAGCTCATCACTCTCCGCTTGAAGATTTCTCCTCACCCCGGTGAGATACACAGCAAGCCCGGTAGAAATGCTCTCGGCCTCTAGCTTCTGGGTCGTCTCCGTTTCGAGCTCAGCCTAGAGGGAGCTGACTTTCTGATGTGCATCGTCGCGCTCATGGCAGGCCTAGTCACACTCTCAGAAAGCCTAGTCACGCTCCTCATGAGCCATGCCACATTCCGAGGAGAGCCTCTTCGTGGTTTGGATTGGCTCATCCCGCTCCTTGCGTAGTCGAGCGATTGCCGCGACATCTAGGCTTGCCCTTTTCTCTAGGGCGACGAGCTTCTCCTCAGCCCCCAGCTTCAGATCCTTGTATTTCTCAACCTCACCCAGAAGGTTAAGGATCCACTGGTGGGTTTTGGTGTCCTTCTGGACCAAGTCATCCCGCTCCTTCCTGACCTCGCCGACAGGGCTTTGAATGGCTTCTCGGCCTCATTAGCATCCCGACGGGCCTTGGCCACCCACGACCAAAGATTGGCCGCTTCCTCGGTGAGGGGGGTCAGCTTGACCACCCTCTGCTGGGCGGCAACAAGTTGAGCTATCACCTCCCCGCGTAGACGTGCCTCCTCGATGAGGTGGTTCTAGGCCCCCTTCTGTTGATGAAGGAACCGAGATTTCCCCTAGCTACGAGCTATAAGGGACTACAGGGAGATGATGGTCAGGATACAAAAAGTATATAGAGTAAGAAAAGGGAAAGAAGCAGGACCAAGCAATACCTAGCTAGAGGGATCAACAACATCACGCAATGCGCCCGTGGCGTGGTCTAGGGCCTTGAGCACGGACGCGGTCCCTACGTCGAGGCTCTCCCACTCCATGCTCTCTGCAGCAGCGTCAAGGGTAAAAAGCATCGATGTTGGATCCTGTGGATCCATCCACTGGAGCAGGGGCTCGCCCCGTGCGGGCGAGCCACTACCCATCAACGTCAGGGTCAAGGACCACTCCCCCCGGCCCCAAGCATCGCCGACCCCTCTCGCCGTGACATCCCCGCTAGGATGCCCCCTCTAGTGATGGACGGGGTCAATGGTGCAGACATGAACCTCTCTCCTAGCACAATGACTCCTAGGGACCCCTCGGCCATGTCCCCCTCCGTTCGGCCCGCGCCATGCACCGTCGCTTAGGCCGCCGATGGCACGGGTCATGCCGATGCCTCTGGCAATGCTATGGTTGTGCCCGGTTGTGATCCATTTGTCATGGCCGCCGCCACCTACACCTGCATCGGTGGGGTGACGACCGGCTGCATCATGCCGGCCATGGTTGGTGCCATGAGCGCGGTCGGTAGCCCCATCCGCCCCACTGTCGGCAGCGGTATCACAGCCATCACCGGCTGCTCCGCGACCTCCAAAGGCACCCCTTGAATGCCCATGTCTGCCTGTCTAGTCGAGGGCACAGGCGCCACCATGTGCGGCGCTTGACCGGCCGGTGGCGCGATCAAACTAGCGCCGCTCCTGCCCAAAACGGGCGCGACACTAGCTAATGGCCACCACCTCGATTGGAGGGTGATTCTCTTCTTTGGCGCCAGCACTAAAGGATTCCACTGCCTGCCGACACTGCAAAGGATGAAAAACATAAGTCATGATGAAATCTGACTAAAACATAAAAAATAGTGGAATTGATAACTCACCTCAGCGCCATCGAGCGGTAGATGCGTTTGGGGGATGAACCCCCTAACCCTTGCTCCACCTCATCAGAATGAGGCCGTTTCAAGCTCGCCCCCTGCGCCTGGCAGCTCTTGGGACACATCCTCAATGTCGTCTTCCCCGCCGTGGTACCGACCACCGACCAACATCCTGAAATACTCTGGGGAAACAAACCCTAGACTATAGCTCGAGGATTATTGGCTTGCTTGCCAAGTTGGTGGAGCGGATAGTGACAATTTCATTATCCGCAACCTTCCATTGTTCCTAGCTGATTCGGCGCGAACGTGGTTGGAACACCTTCCACCCATATGAATCCAAAGTTTGGGGTTGTGCGTGCTAATCTTCCGATGAATCAGATGGCAATTTTCTTCAGCAAACAATACCAACGACAACTCGGCTTCATGTGCTGGGCGACGGACAATCTGCTATGGCGACATCCTCCAACAACGACCCACGACGACCTATAGCCCCTACAGCGGACTCGTTGTGCCACCCGCGCAAGGCGCACAGGCAGGCAATCCAATCTACATGCACCAAGCCACCAACCATGCAGGCGTGCGGCAGTAATTAGTCACGTATCCATATTTGGCTAAAGATCCGATGGCAAACCGAGAGGACCAGACGTACAAGACATCAATAGAGTCATGCCAGGCCGAGCGAGCAATCAATCAGAAGGAACAAATGATCTACAATGCATGCACATGCTAATTAATTAGCCTTCATGCATGCGTGCATATACGCGTAGACCAGCCGATCGGTGACATGCCCGGCTCGACATCTGAGAAGCAAGCTAAGTCATGTTTCCTATTTTAATTAACTATACTATCGAATATATATTGGATATATCTACATCTATGTAATTACTTTTGGCAGGAGCCGAATCGTGCCCAGACGCAGCCATCAAGAAGCTAGTTGTTGGGAGATTTATACGTACGTGATTATGTACCTTTGCATCAACCAACATCAAGCAAGCTGCGACAAAATTGATTGACTTGCATGTTATCTGGTCGGAGCTGAGCGTCTTCAAAGCCTTCAAGCAAGATCGGTCTAGCCGACCAGCGAGCCGCATCGAGCCACGTCGAGCCGCTGAGCGAGCTACGTCGAGCCATCAAACGATCCACATCGAGCCATATGAGCAGACGTCGCAAACAAAACCGATCTACAGTGCCACGCGTGTATACGGGAATAAATTCCTTGCTGCTTACGCACGGATTTCATCGGCATGATATCAACAATGACTGCGACAACTAGGATCCTCGTCTGTATCCTTCGGGGAACTGCCATGTTGCAGCGGCGCCTTTCCTTGCCGACTCTGCCTCGACCGAGTTCGACTCCGACTCCCTGAGCAGTGGCCGTGGCTGAGTAGGCTGCAGGACTCAACCCAAGACAAAGGCTTGCGAGATTCCCCACCGTCACGGACTAGCGCCGTGCACCCGGCTCGAAGCGCCGAGTCCCAAGTTTCAACGACGCGCTGATTCTACCATGTCCTGAGCAGCTCTGCTGAGCTCCGACCACGTCGACCACGACTACGTCGACCACGTCCCAAGCAGCTCCGCCGAGTTCCGACCACGTCGACCGCGACCACGTCGACCACGTCCCGAGCAGCTCCGCCGACCACGCGACCACGTCGACCACGTCCTGAGCGGCTCCGCCAAGCTCCGACCACATCGACCACAAGACCACGTCGCAATGATGATCGCCGCGAAGAACGGCGCTACGACAATCGCGACCACAGTCATGACGACAGGTCGAAAAGCTCGAGGACTGGACAACTTCATCGCCAATGACACGTCAAGCCATCTCTCGAACATCGCAACACACCGACTACACCCACCGGTCATCAATAAAGCTAAGTATTATTTTTAATTGAAAATTTCTTCGATCATCGTACACCTCCGCCGACCACCCTTAGGGTGCGCTCCGCGTCAAATTTTCTCCATACATACAGTCCAAAACATGTATAAGTTTTTACAACGGTTCACCGATACGTTTTCCTTCCTGCTTGAGAATCCTAGAGCCGGCACTGTCTCCGGCTCCACCCCACGCGTGCATGAGAGTCCGCCCTCTGCGCTACGGGTAGTTGGCAGTCGCTCCCTGGTAACACTGGCACTCTATGCGTGGCAGCGTTCCGTACCTCGTGCTACGAGATGTTGGTCAGCCCAGGGCTGGCGCATTCTTCAGGACAGGTTAATACATCGCGCTACACCTCTACATAACAAAAGGGCTAAAAACAGCTAATGTTATTTTTCGAATATTACACCAAGTATAATTCATCGCCAACCGAACACCAAGTGTTTACTTCACCTCCTATAGAGAGGTAAATATATTTCGTACACCATCATGTACTACCGCTCTCCGTGTTTATTTTTCAGGAACACAGTTCGGTCAGCGAGCTCATGCTTCAGGGTTCGCCAAGACCACTACGGTGCTCGAGGACTCTGGCCAGACCACGCTTGTGCTCGGGGACTCTGGCCAGACCACGCTCGGGGACTCGCCAGACCACTCCGTGCTCTAGGACTTCTCGCCAGACCACTCCGAGCTCCGACCACATCGATCACATCTTGAGCAGCTCTGCTGAGCTCCGACCACGTCAAGGGGACTTCGTCGGTCGCTCCTCGACCTGTGCTCGGGGACTGCCTTGATCACTCTCCGACCACGGCTCGAGGACTTCGTCGCTCGCTCCTCGACCTGTGCTCAGGGACTTTGTCGCTCGCTCCTCGACCTGTGCTCGGGGACTGCCTTGACCACGGCTCGGGGACTTCGTCGCTCGCTCCTCGACCTATGCTCGGGGACTGCCTCGACCACTCTCCGACCACGGCTCGGGGACTTTGTGTCTCGACTACATGCAACAGGCGACTCGCATACAGTTGGGGATATTCTTTCTCATTTAGACCTTGCTACAAGGCTCATACCTCGCCTTCCAGCAAGCTCGGGGACTACATCGGTACGATGCACCTGCCGATGCATCTTGTATCGCCTGTACGACGGTTGGATTCTCAACTTAACTGGGAATTCTTTTTAGACCCTGGCACCACGTGCCTACATCACCTACTACCAGGCTCGGGGACTAAGTGGGCACACTTCACCTTGCGGTGAATGTGTTTGTTTTTCGACCTCTACGCCTCTGATGATCAAGGACGCTACGTTTCAGGACGCACTTACATTTCTTTTGAGAAATACAAGTGGGCACACTTCCCAGGATGGAAATCTTTTTCTTTCTTCTTAAGAGCACCATACATTCTTTGGACAACCTCCTTCTCCGACGACAACGGTGGTTGGAGATGTCAAGAACTCAAGCCTCACTGTTTGGAGAAGGTTGAAATGGCGTGTCGCATCAGAATACATGGCGCTCGGGGACTAGCTGTGGGGGATAGGCCCCCGGGTACCACAAGATGGTACATGGGCCGCACCATCCGAGGTGGCCCGGCCCGTGAGATCAAGGCGTGCACGGCGCTGCTTGGTGTGCAGCGCAAGACATTGTAATAGTACCAAATAGGATACTTTACTTGTAACCTTGTCCCTTCAGAGTATATAAGGAGGGGCAAGGGTCCCCTAGAGGACAGATCCAAAGAGGTCAATCGATCTACATCTCAATACAATACACCAAAGACATAGGACGTAGGGTATTACGTCGATCAGACGGCCCGAACCTGTCTAAATCACTGTCTCTGCGCCTTGTGTCACCATCTGGTTCCTGATCACACGCATCCTACCGATAATCTACTACCTTGTGCATACCTCTTGGTAGACTGCCGACCATATTTCGTCGACAGTGGCGCGCCAGGTAGGGGGTGTGCGTACTGCTCTCCAAGCAAACAAGATGGTCATCATCTCTGGCTCCATGGCTACGCCCAATGGCCTCACGTTCACCGTCGGCCAGATCACCTGGACCACCGGCTCCGACAACTCCATCGCCATGACCACGGAGGAGGCGTGGATCCAACCTGCGCCGATGACTACTTCACCTACATCGGCTATGGCTCGGACCACAGTGAACACGGCTCCGACCACGATGGATCTGGCTCCGACCACGGTGAACACGGCTCCGACCATGATGGATCTAGCTCCGACCATGGTGAACACGGCTCCGACCACGATGGATCTGGCTCTGACCATGGTACATCTGGCTCCAACCACGCCTACAGCCACGCCGACAACCCGTCATCCGCTTCCCCACTACAGAGGAAAGCGGATCGACAACACCGACCTGCTCGACTCCATCGATCGGGTCGGCATCAAACTCGCTGAAACCCTAGCTCTGGTAAGTACGATTCAAAGCCAACCTAATGAGCAGGTAACAGCTCCCCACAACAGATCTATCCGACCAGCTCGGACCAGTCGTCCTGCGCGACTTGGGACAGATCTCGTGGTCGTATCTACTCCTAAGGGGCGCTTCGCTCGTCGCTAGCCAACCTTCGCGATGAGTCTTCGACTCTACGAGTACGAAGTCCCGATGGAGAACCACCAGGTCTAGCCCTATGGCCTGCAAAACGCTGCCTCCAGCTATGCGTACAATCTACGACGCCGCTCGGATCTATGTCCTATACACCGATTTCAGCCGAAGCCATGCAACATCATCAACATGGTCCGGATTGAAGATTATCAAGAAGGATCCGTCCACACGGTCCGAGAGGGGGACTCCAGCTCCTCATCTGGCATCGCATCCAACGCATCTGTCCACACCGAGCTTCAGCGTCACGAAGATGAAGGCGTCAAATACGATCTGGATCTACCAGACCACGCCCCGGGTTTCCCCCAATTTCCGTCTTTTCCGCCAAGATGAGGGGATTTGATCCATGTTGTCAGCAATGATGAGTCACTAGCGGTTGGCGAAACAGAGCAAGAAAAGACCGCACGCGAAGCACGCAATATTGACCGGTTTAATCGTCGGCAAATCAAAGCTGAAGCGGACCAGGAGGCGCGACGCATAAGGGTCCAACCGCGTGACCTCAACAATGCTTTCGACAGGGTGGGGGACAAACAAGTCTTCAAGACCCCAAGCGCCAACGTAGCCGTCGCCATGGCGACAATGCAGTGGCTGCCCAACACTCCCGAAACCCAAGCAGTCCGTGATGACATACAGCAATACAAATCAGACGCAGGACGTAGGTATTACGCCTTCTTGGCGGCCGAACCTGGATAAAACCTCGTGTCTGTCTTGCGTCACCGTCTTGTTTGGGGTTTGCGCAACTGTCTGCCGATAATCTACTACCTTGGGCACTCAAGCCTCACTGTTCGGAGAAGGTTGAAATGGCGTGTCGCATCAGAATACATGGTGCTCGGGGACTAGCTATGGGGGATAGGCCCCCGGGTACCACAAGATGGTACATGGGCTACACCATCTGAGGTGGCCCGGCCCGTGAGATCAAGGCGTGCACGGCGCTGCTTGGCG
Source organism: Miscanthus floridulus (assembly GCF_019320115.1). Lineage (NCBI taxonomy): Eukaryota > Viridiplantae > Streptophyta > Magnoliopsida > Poales > Poaceae > Miscanthus > Miscanthus floridulus. The sequence continues at coordinate 25,897,004 of NC_089586.1, read as the reverse complement.
TGCACCGCAAGACATTGTAATAGTACCAAATAGGATACTTTACTTGTAACCTTGTCCCTTCGGAGTATATAAGGAGGGGCAAGGGTCCCCTAGAGGATAGATCCAAAGAGGTCAATCGATCTACATCTCAATACAATACACCAAAGACACAGGACGTAGGGTATTACGTCGATCAGACGGCCCGAACCTGTCTAAATCACTGTCTCTGCGCCTTGTGTCACCATCTGGTTCCTGATCACACGCATCCTACCGATAATCTACTACCTTGGGCATACCCCTTGGTAGACTGCTGACCATATTTCGTCGACAGTGGCGCGCTAGGTAGGGGTCCCCTTTTGGGGTTGTGCGTGCTGATCTTCCGATGAATCAGATGGCAATTTTCTTCAGCAAACAATACCAATGACAACTCGGCTTCATGTGCTAGGCGACGGACAATCTGCTATGGCGACATCCTCCAACAATGACCCACGATGACCTACAGCCCCTACAGCGGACTCGTTGTGCCACCCGCGCAAGGTGCACAGGCAGGCAATCCAATCTACATGCACCAAGCCACCAACCATGCAGGCGTGCGGCAGTAATTAGTCACGTATCCATATTTGGCTAAAGATCCAATGGCAAACCGAGAGGACCAGACGTACAAGACATCAATAGAGTCATGCCAGGCCGAGCGAGCAATCAATCAGAAGGAACAAATGATCTACAATGCATGCACATGCTAATTAATTAGCCTTCATGCATGCGTGCATATACGCGTAGACCAGCCGATCGGCGACATGCCCGGCTCGACATCTGAGAAGCAAGCTAAGTCATGTTTCCTATTTTAATTAACTATACTATCGAATATATATTGGATATATCTACATCTATGTAATTACTTTTGGCAGGAGCCGAATCATGCCCAGACGCAGCCATCAAGAAGCTAGTTGTTGGGAGATTTATACGTACGTGATTATGTACCTTTGCATCAACCAACATCAAGCAAGCTGCGACAAAATTGATTGATTTGCATGTTATCTGGTCGGAGCTGAGCGTCTTCAAAGCCTTCAAGCAAGACCGGTCTAGCCGACCAGCGAGCCGCATCGAGCCACATCGAGCCGCTGAGCGAGCTACGTCGAGCCATCAAACGATCCACATCGAGCCATACGAGCAGACGTCGCAAACAAAACCGATCTACAGCGCCACGCGTGTATACGGGAATAAATTCCTTGCTGCTTACGCACGGATTTCATCGGCATGATATCAACCATGACTGCGACAACTAGGATCCTCGTCTGTATCCTTCGGTGAACTGCCATGTTGCAGTGGCGCCTTTCCTTGCCGACTCTGCCTCGACCGAGTTCGACTCCGACTCCCTGAGCAGTGGCCGTGGCTGAGTAGGCTGCAGGACTCAACCCAAGACAAAGGCTTGCGAGATTCCCCGCCATCATGGACTAGCGCCGTGCACCCGGCTTGAAGCACTGAGTCCCAGGTTTCAACGACGCGCTGATTCTACCATGTCCCGAGCAGCTCCGCTGAGCTCTGACCACGTCGACCACGACTACGTCGACCACGTCCCAAGCAGCTCCGCCGAGTTCCGACCACGTCGACCGCGACCACGTCGACCATGTCCCGAGCAGCTCCGCCGACCACGCGACCACATCGACCACGTCCTGAGCGGCTCCGCCAAGCTCCGACCACATCGACCACCAGACCACGTCGCAATGATGATCGCCGTGAAGAACGGCGCTACGACAATCGCGACCACAGTCATGACGATAGGTTGAAAAGCTCGAGGACTGGACAACTTCATCGCCAACGACACGTCAAGCCATCTCTCGAACATCGCAACACACCGACTACACCCACCAGTCATCAATAAAGCTAAGTATTATTTTTAATTGAAAATTTCTTCGATCATCGTACACCTCCGCCGACCACCCTTAGGGTGCGCTCCGCGTCGAATTTTCTCCATACATACAGTCCAAAACATGTATAAGTTTTTACAACGGTTCGCCGATACGTTTTCCTTCCTGCTTGAGAATCCCAGAGCCGGCACTGTCTCTGGCTCCACCCCACGCGTGCATGAGAGTCCGCCCTCTGCGCTACGGGTAGTCAGCAGTCGCTCCCTGGTAACACTAGCACTCTACGCACGGCAGCGTTCCGTACCTCGCGCTACAAGATGTTGGTCAGCCCAGGGCTGGCGCATTCTTCAGGACAGGTTAATACATCGCGCTACACCTCTACATAACAAAAGGGCTAAAAATAGCTAATGTTATTTTTCGAATATTACACCAAGTATAATTCATCGCCAACCGAACACCAAGTGTTTACTTCACGTCCTATAGAGAGGTCAATATATTTCGTACACCATCATGTACTACCGCTCTCCGTGTTTATTTTTCAGGAACACAGTTCGGTCAGTGAGCTCATGCTTCAGGGTTCGCCAAGACCACTACGGTGCTCGAGGACTCTGGCTAGACCACGCTCGTGCTCGGGGACTCTGGCCAGACCATGCTCGGGGACTCGCCAGACCACTCCGTGCTCTGGGACTTCTCGCCAGACCACTCCGAGCTCTGACCACGTCGATCACATCTCGAGCAGCTCCGCTGAGCTCCGACCACGTCAAGGGGACTTCGTCGGTCGCTCCTCGACCTGTGCTCGGGGACTGCCTTGATCACTCTCCGACCACGGCTCGGGGACTTCGTCGCTCGCTCCTCGACCTGTGCTCAGGGACTTCGTCACTCGCTCCTCGACCTGTGCTCGGGGACTGCCTTGACCACGGCTCGGGGACTTCGTCGCTCGCTCCTCGACCTGTGCTCAGGGACTTCGTCGCTCGCTCCTCGACCTGTGCTCGGGGACTGCCTCGACCACGGCTCGGGGACTTCGTCGCTCGCTCCTCGACCTATGCTCGGGGACTGCCTCGACCACTCTCCGACCACGGCTCGGGGACTTTGCATCTCGACTACATGCGACAGGCGACTCGCATACAGTTGGGGATATTCTTTCTCATTTAGACCTTGCTACAAGGCTCATACCTCGCCTTCCAGCAAGCTCGGGGACTACATCGGTACGATGCACCTGCCGGTGCATCTTGTATCGCCTGTACGACGGTTGGATTCTCAACTTAACTGGGAATTCTTTTTAGACCCTGGCACCACGTGCCTACATCACCTACTACCAGGCTCGGGGACTAAGTGGGCACACTTCACCTTGTAGTGAATGTGTTTGTTTTTCGACCTCTATGCCTCTGATGATCAAGGACGCTACGTTTCAGGACGCACTTACATTTCTTTTGAGAAATACAAGTGGGCACACTTCCCAGGACGTAAATCTTTTTCTTTCTTCTTAAGAGCACCATACATTCTTCGGACAACCTCCTTCTCCGGCGACAACGGTGGTCGGAGATGTCAAGAACTCAAGCCTCACTGTTTGGAGAAGGTTGAAATGGCGTGTCGCATCAGAATACATGGCGCTCGGGGACTAGCTATGGGGGATAGGCCCCCGGGTACCACAAGATGGTACATGGGCTGCACCATCCGAGGTGGCCCGGCCCGTGAGATCAAGGCGTGCACAGCGCTACTTGGCGTACACCGCAAGACATTGTAATAGTACCAAATAGGATACTTTACTTGTAACCTTGTCCCTTCGGAGTATATAAGGAGGGGCAAGGGTCCCCTAGAGGACAGATCCAAAGAGGTCAATCGATCTACATCTCAATACAATACACCAAAGACACAGGACGTAGGGTATTACGTCGATCAGACGGCCCGAACCTGTCTAAATCACTGTCTCTACGCCTTGTGTCACCATCTGGTTCCTGATCACACGCATCCTACCGATAATCTACTACCTTGGGCATACCCCTTGGTAGACTGCCGACCATATTTCGTCGACAGTGGGCCTAAAAGAGATCATCATGGAAAACTTCCAGGGCACATACGCGCATCCTAGGAACCCATGGGATTTCAAAAACTGCCGATAGGAGTTCAGGGAAACTCTTCATGGGTACAATCGGTGCTTCTCCTAGCAGTGCAACGAGCTGCCCGACGTTGCCGATGCCGACGTCATAGGAGCTTTCCTATCTAGGACCACCTGCGAGTCCTTGGTTCACAGGCTGGGACATAAGGGCCCATGAACCACCAAAGAGCTCCTTAGACATCGCCACCAGCCACACCTCGAGCGAGGAGGCGGTCGGGGCAATTTTCGACCGCCCTAAGGGCAAGGCAAAGCGGGACGAGGACGCCAGCGAAGGTGCCTCCAACCACCCCAACAAGAAGAAGAACAAGCAGCGGAGTGAGGGCTCGCTCGTGGCCACTGCCGACCACAATGGTGGTCGAAAGCCCACCGAGGGTACCCTAGACCACTTTGAGATGCTACTCGAGGGGCCTTGCCTGAACCATGCTTTCCCTGTCTAGCACCTATACAAGGAGTGTGTCCTCATGAAGTAGTTCTTGTTCGAAGGCTCCAATAAGGGGGGCATAGGAAGGAGTCCAAGCCAGTCGTAGACGACGCCGAGGGGAAGGACAGCGAATTTCCGACACTGGATGGCTGCCTCATGATCTTCTGAGGGTCGGTGGCCTATGACTCCAAGTGCCTCCAGAAGCTTACGCGCCGCGAGGTCTATATGGTCGAGCCTTCCTTCCTCCGATGGTAGGAGTCCACCATAACCTTTGATCAGACCAACCACCCAGAAAGCATCGCATAGCTGGGAAGATACCCACTCATGGTCGACCCGATCATCGGCACGAAGTGGCTCACCAAGGTGCTGATGGATGGAGGCAACGGCCTCAACATCATGTACGTTGAAATGCTCGACGCCATGGGCATCAACCGATCGCGCATCCTGCCGACTGGGGCACCTATCCATGGCATTGTGCCTGGAAACTAGGCCATGCCACTTGGGCAGATCGATCTTCCCATCACCTTTGGGAATTCGACCAATTATAGGATGGAGACCCTTACCTTCAAGGTGGTTGGGTTCCACAGGACCTACATGTCATCCTGGGACGTCCATGCTACGCGAAGTTCATGGTCGTCCCCAACTACACCTATCTAAAGTTGAAGATGCTAGGATCATGCAGGGTCATCACCATTGGCACCTCCTTCCAACGTGCCTATGAATGTGAGGTTGAGTGTTGTAAACACGTCGTGGCGATTGTCGCCTCCAAAGAGCTTGCGGCCATTAGGGAGGAGGTTGTCAAAGAAGCACCTAACCCCAAGTGGTTGGCTGGGTCTTTTGAGCCTGTAGAGGGTGCCAAGGAGGTCCTGATAGACCCTAGCGGCTCTGAGGGCAAAGTGGTGCGCATCGACACCATGCTTTCCTCCAAATAGGAAAGCACGCTCGCTGACTTCCTCTATGCCAACAGAGACATCTTTGCGTGGAGACCCTCGAACATGCCAGGCATTCTGAGAGAAGTCGTCGAGCACACCTTGAAGATCAGGCCAGGCTCCAAGCTGGTGAAGCAGCGCCTACGTCGCTTCGATGAAAAGAAACGCAGGGCCATCGGCGAGGAGATTACGAAGCTTTTGATGGTCGGGTTCATCAAAGAAGTATACCACCCTGAGTGGTTAGCCAATCCCATTCTTGTACAAAAAAAGAGTGGGAAATGGAGAATGTGTGTTGACTACATGGGTCTCAACAAAGTGTGTCCAAAGGATCCATTTCCTTTGCCACGCATAGACCAAGTAGTCAACTCGACCTCAGGGTGCAAAACCCTTTGCTTCCTTGATGCATACTCCGGGTACCATCAAATTGTGATGAAAGAGTCCAACCAGCTCGTGACATCTTTCATCACCCCATTCAGATCGTTCTGCTACGTCACAATACCATTTGGTCTGAAAAACGTGGGGGCTACATATCAGCATTGTATGCTCAAGTGTTTTGGGGACCTCATTGGGCGAACCATTGAGGCCTATGTAGATGACATCGTGGTCAAGTCCAAACGGGCTGACCAGCTTGTTGCTGACCTAGAGCAGACCTTCATGAAACTCTAAGCAAACAGCATCAAACTCAACCTCAAGAAATGCGTTTTCAGGGTCCCGAGGGGTATGCTACTGGGTTTTATTGGCTCCGAGCACGGCATCGAAGCCAGCCTAGAGAAGATCTTGTCCATCACGAGGATGGGCCTGATTCAGAACATAAATGGGGTACAACGAGTTATAGGGGGACTCACCGCGCTTAGCCATTTTATCTCACGCCTCGGCGAATGAGGTCTCCCCGTCTATCGGCTTATGAAGAAAGCCGACCATTTTGAATGGATGCCCGAGGAATAGGAGGCACTTGACAAGGTCAAGCAACTCCAAACAAAGTCCCCAATCCTGGTCCCTCTAACCGACGGGGAACCGCTCCTGCTCTACATTGCGGCCACCACGCAAGTGGTCAGCACCGTCCTGGTGGTAGAGCGGGAAGGGGAGGGACATGCCCTCAAAGTATAGCGTCCTGTGTACTTCATTAGCGAGGTCTTGTCCGATTCCAAGACTCGCTACCCCCAAATCCAGAAACTCCTGTATGTTGTCCTTATCGCTAATAGGAAGTTGCATCACTACTTCGAGTCACATCCGGTGACGGTCATGACGTTCTTCCCTCTCAGCGAGGTCGTCCAAAACTGGAATGCCATAGGGAGAATCATGAAGTGGGCACTTGAGCTGATGGGTCAAGGCATTTCATATGCCCCTCAAATGGCCATCAAGTCCCAAGTGCTGGCTGATTTCATTGTAGAGTGGACCGAGTTCCAAATGTCGCCAGCAGTCGTCGACCAAGAGTACTGGATGATGTACATCGATGGATCGCTAATGAAGAAAAGCACCGGTGTAGGGCTGGTCTTTGTTTCGCCCCTTGGGGTACACATGGGGTACATGGTTCACATCCATTCCCCTCCTCCAACAATGTGGCTGAGTATGAGGAACTCATCAATGGCCTGCGCATCGCCATCAAGTTGGGTATCCGACGGCTTGACGTCCGGGGTGACTCCTAGCTGGTCATCGACCAAGTCATGAAGGAATCAAGCTGCCACAATGCCAAGATGGCTACGTATTGCTGAGAAGTCCGCTAGCTAGAGAACAAGTTCGACGGTCTCGAGCTCAATCACATCCTAAGGCGTCTCAATGAGGCGGCCGACATGCTGGCAAAAATGGCATCTGGCCAAGAGCCGGTGCCAACGGGCGTCTTCGACAGCGATCAGTATAAGCCCTCGGTCCGCTACCAAGAGCCAGAATAGACCGGTGATGGGCTGCCTACCTTGGGCTCGGGGGGTAACTAGCCAGCGGCTCCATCCAACCCCAAAGTCATGGAGCTTGACGAGGATCCAGTGACAGAGCCTGACCCTCTGGTCGACTAGAGGACACCTTACCTTGACTACCTCCTTCGTGAGGCGCTGCCGATGGACAAAATGGAGGCTCAGTGGCTCGCGCGTCAAGCCAAGTCCTTTGTCGTTATTGAGCGCGAGCTCTACAGATGAAGCCACACCGGGATCCTACATCGCTACATCCCCATTGAACAAGGAAAGCAGTTGTTGAGTGATATCCATGGTGGGGTCTATGGGCACCATGCCGCACCTAGGACCCTGGTCGGAAACACATTCCGATAAGGCTTCTATTGGCCGACCGTAGTAGCCAACGTTGAACAGATTGTGCGCACCTGTGAAGGGTGTCAATACTACGCTCGGTAGACCCACCTGCCAGCCCAAGCACTCCAAACGATCCTCATCACATGGCCATTCATGGTCTGGGGGCTTGATCTGGTCGAACCTCTCAAGAGGGTGCCCGAGGGCTATACGCACTTACTTGTCATCGTAGACAAGTTTACAAAGTGGATAGAAGCTCGACCGATCTCCGTAATCAAGTCCGAGCAAGCCATGCTATTCTCCCTTGACATTGTCCATCGCTTTGGAGTCCCAAACTCCATTATCACAGACAACGACATGCAATTCACTAGGAAAAAGTTCCTTCGATTCTACGATGAATACCACATCCACATCGATTGGGCCACTGTGGCCACCCCCGCACGAATGGGCAGGTCGAGCGCACGAACGACACGGTCCTACAAGGCCTCAAGCCTAGGATCTTCAACCGGTTCAACAAGTTTGGCAGATGATGGGTCGCGAAGCTTCCTATGGTGCTCTAGAGCCTGAGGGCAACCCCAAGTCAGGCGACCGGCTACATGCCATTCTTCATGGTCTACGGTTCCAAGGCTATCCTCCCGACCGACCTCAATTATGGAGCGTCGAGGGTTAGGGCGTACGACAAATAGGGAGCCAAGGCATCCCTCAAGGATGCCATGGACCAGCTAGATGAAGCACACAATGTTGCCATCCTCCGCTCGGCCAAGTACCAGCAAGCATTGCGCCCATACCATAGCCGTCGAGTGTGGGGTCAGGCCTTCAACGTCGAGGACCTGGCGCTCTGCCTCATCTAGAGCAACAAGAACTGCCACAAGCTCTCTCTTTCATGGGAGGGACTATACATCATCACGGAGGTGCTCCAACCAGGCACCTATAACCTCAAAACCATCGACGACAAAGTCTTTGTCAACGCCTAGAACATCGAATAGCTACATCGCTTTTACCCTTAATTTACGCATGCTTTCTCTTATCGGTTTTGCTATCGACTACTCGATCTTTAGTGACACTTGACCCCAGCAACAGCAAGGGGTCGGGCCTCACTCGAGGGCCGATAAGAGCATATCTATCCGGTAGACACTCTATGCCCGACCCTTTCTCACGTTAAGATCTAGAAGCAAGGGTTGCGAAAACAAACATTGAGTTAAACTGGTCGGACTGCAAGAAACCTACGCCCCAGCGGCTATGGCACTCTTGCTTACCAGCATGATCAGAGTTTCCCACCCACACCTTGAGCTCTACAGTCTTAATAACAGGAAGGGTCAGAACGCATTAACCCTTTTTACACATAAAAGGGAGAAATAACAAATTTGTTCAACCGAAACAAAAGAACAAGCTTGTTTAAACAAAACAGAATGGTTGAAACTTGTCCGGTTATTACAAATGTGCCACCTGACCTAACTGTCGCAGAACCGACCAATTTATAAGAATACAAGTACAATGGCAATCCGCAAGCGGTCGCACTGTTATACTTGAACCCATATAAACCCGGTAGTCCGTCGAGTACCACGACGGGTCTCGATAAACAATTTACAACAACCAAGATCGTACAGGATTCAACATACATGCCACATATTACATAAAGTTCATAGATACTTTTCATCATCAGAGTACGAATAAAAGTTATTACAAACCAAGTTTGATAAATAAAGCGGAAGCAAATAAGTTCGAAGATAAAAATCTCCAACATAGTTTGATACAGTGCCAAGTAAGATCACGGTCCACAAAAGCAAGGATAGGAATTAATAAAGAAGCCTGCCCAAGGCTTACTCCTCATCCACAGCGGGATAGAAGCAACTCTTGCAATAACCATGATACACAGTGCCATCTGCAACAATGGGAAAATAAACCCTGAGTACAAGAAGGTACTCAGCTAGACTTACCCGTCATGAACCAGAAATAAAATGACTCCAAGGATTATGCATGGCTGTATACGTGGACGTAACTTGACAACATTTTTGCGTAAAAGCAATTAAATCATGGTATAGTTACCAATTCTTTACCAAGTTAATTATAACTATTCATTTCTAGGTTAGCAACTATCCTGTGCCAAACATGTGGTATATCATTTAGAAGCATACAATAGTAACCATAGCAGGTATTGTAATTCCCTTTTTATCCGAACCATCATGTTTCATAACACAGTTGCTACGATGTTGGGACTAGCCAAGTTTCTCACTATCCGAGAGAGACAGCGATTCGAATCGATTTCAACCAGCTGGGAATTTATTCCTAACACAAACCTAGATCTACCAGCCATGATAGTCTTAGGTCACCTTTGGTACAACTTAGGTACACATTTCGTGGGTCCGTACCGCGCTGCACAATCTGGAACACCAGATGCCAGGATGCTCAGGCCAAGCCTGCCCTTGGGCTCAGTCTGATCATTCCCTGGAAGGAGCGCACAACAGAATGGTTCCCGGCCTGAGTCGAATTACTCGGCTTCGCGGTCGGAACGAGTTATCCGGCCAGCTAAGTGAGAGGCATGCGTTCAATCTTGTCAGAAGCGCCAACAACGGTATGGTCCTTAATCGACACAGACGGGGATAAGTCCACACCCAAGACCTCCATGTCTTGTTGCTTCTCTATCGACTTCCCGTCCGGTCTCAATTTACTTTTACCCCATGGTTCTGTTCCACGTTAGCAGATATAGCCAACCGTGCTCCGGTATCCACCTATATCTCGCAGGTGACAGGACATCACCCGACTTCTACCGGTCTAAGCATGGCTAAGCATATATATTCGATCCTGGACCTATACCGGTTAAAGGTGTAATATCTGGACAAGGAATGTACATGCATCAAGTGGTTCCATTCAACTCTTATAACCTAATGCATCAATCATAAATATGTAGTAAACATTTGTAAATTTCTGGGAGACTTATAATGCTCCGGGGCTTGCCTCGCAGAAAGGAAGTAGGGCGGTGGTTAGGACACTCCGGAAGCTCTTCAGGGTTCTGCTCCACGCCTTCGGGAGCTGCGGCTTGCGGATCCTCCTGCTGGTTCCCTTCCTCTGCTTCTTCGAATTCCAGCAACGTGATCTCTTCCTCCGATCCTAGATGCATGAGTATGGCATGAGTATTACGAATGCATATATGTTAACAAGTGCATCAAGTTGATTGAGTAGGTGCATATCTCTTCTCGATTATTACTTAACTACTTCTACAATGCATCGACTATGCCACAACCAGTAGCCACTTGTTTCACTCATAACTGGGGTTCTACTAATCCAAAAATAGTGATCCTGGACTTTTTGGAAAGCTTATCAAATTCTCTACAACTTTGTTATTAACCATTTTTACAGTACACATCAGTTTCAACATGCAACTCATCAAACTCTAGAATCAGTCCGAAAACTATTCAACATGCAATATAAAGTAACGATACTTCTACTTCATGTAATCATTCAAAATTTGACAGCATAGAATTTACCAACAGTTTAAGCATACCAAATACATTTAAGATAATATAATGGTGAAGCCCAAACTATTTATTTAATTGCCTTTATTATTTTATTTAGATATCTAGGTTAAATAATAAACATATATCAGATGTACTTCATAAATCCTCAAAAATTTACAGTGCCTTACTAATGCTATCAAAGGACCACTATAAAAATTTCATGTCATTTTACTAAGTAGAACATCCTATACAAAAATGACAAGGAAGCAAGGCTTGAAATAGCATAAATGGAAAATCCTATTGAAAAGTGTCAAGCAACAGATTTCCGATTTTTCTTAACATCCATATGGTACTAGGATTACCTCCAACAAATTTCATGAATTTTGGACTCATAATTAATTTATGAAAATTCATGCAAGGATTAACTAGTCATAAAATAAAAATCTATAACTATAAATCTACCCATGCACTGGTCCTCAAATTTTCACCAGAGTTCATATATGACAAGAATAGCTTACCACAAAAATTTCATAATTTTTGGAGCACAGAAACTCTAGATATAAAATAAACAAATTTGAATGCATTCAAAAGCACAATTGAAATCCCTATTTAAATCTCCAAAAATTTCTACTGTACAAGTCAAGAACATATTTTTCCTAAATACTACATTTCCTAAGGAGCACTCACAAATTTATTTCACAATTTTAGGAGCTATCAAACTGAAGATACAAAAATAACAAAACACACTTGAATCTGGAATTTTTGAACTATCCCTAAAACCTAGAGTCGCTGACAGCAGGGACCCATGCGTCAGTTGGACCCACGTGTCATTGGAACGAAACAGAGCAGCGGTGCTGCTTCGCACTGCGTGGCTGCGGCTCGTCGACGGCGAGCTTCGCCGGCGATGACATCTATGCTACGTGATCTACGTGACCTAGCGAACCTACTGAGCCACTTGGCCGGACCTATTGCCGACCCTAGAGCTGACGGCGGCGGCCATGGCGGAACGGCGGGGCTGGACCACGGCGGTACGCCGGTGTGGGCTACGGTGGCTCGAAAGAATGCTGCGCCGAGCATCACTGAGCTGCGGCGGAGCTATCTAGTGCCCTAACGCGGCCTGGGATGGACGGTGGCGACGTGGCCACGGAGACGGGGCTCACGGCGGAACTCCGGCGAGCTCACAAGCGTTGCGGTGGCTTACCAAGCGCTGTCAGCGGGCACGGGAGGAGGCAGTGCACTGCTGGGGTGGTGGTGGAGCTATGGCAGTGGGGCTGGAGTGGCTAGGCGCGACCTGTGCGCGGCTATGGCGACGGCGGAGCTGCGAGAGCTCGACGGCTGCTGCTGCGAGGAAGAAAGGCCGAGGCGAAGCAAATGGGGGGCGCAGGACGGCTCGGGCAGACGCTGGCGTGATGAAGGCGCACTCAGGCGTGTCGTGGCCTGCGCGGTCAGGGCGTTGGCGATGTGTGGCCGTCGCCGCGGACACGCGGCGCGCAAGCTCTGCCGGTGGTCGGCCATTGAAGCCAACGTGCCGGATTTGATTCAGTTCATCAGAAACACGATGGCCGCCTGATAGCGTGAGTTGACGATGATTTTTCTGCTTAACCGTAGCTCTATCGTGCAACCGACCTGAACAACTTTTGTAGACCCATGTACCAGCTACAATTGTTGTTAAAGAATCAAGCTCTAATTCGCAACAGAAACGGAGAAAAATCATGCTCAAAGTAGCAATTGTGATTTCTTTGATTTTTGAAACCCAAATTCACACATGTTAGGAGCTGAATCAGTCAAAGACCCAAAAATCAAAGTTGTTCCTTATGTCAAACACTACAACTTTGCTTTAGTGAACTCCTCCATGCAAGGTCTCTAACACCTAGTTCAACTTTAGTCAAACATGTCACTTTGAAATCATGATACATATTCAAACCATGACCAAATGACCAAACTAGCCCTAGCCCTAAATACCAAAGTTGTTCATAATGATATCCTAAGCATGTTCAAGCAATTTGCAAGGTCATTCAATCACTTTATGTAGTAGTCACTCATAGAGCTATTTAAATTAATCACATGAAATATGCCCTAAAGACTTGATTATGAAAAATGACATTCATGATCCATGTTCTAATGGTGAACCTAAGCATTGCCAAAATATTTTGGTGACTCAAATCTACCAAGTACATGTTTACATTCATGATTATTTGCATATGTACAAAGAAACATGCAATAACAAGCAACGTTGCATATGTTTCAAATCAAATGTTTCAATTGTAAATGATGATTTATGAATGCTTGATGCTCATGCTCATGTTATGCAAGTCCAGTTATGCAAGGCTAACACCCGAGGTGTTACAGCCCCTCCCCCTTATAAAAATCTCGTCCTGAGATTTGCAAGACCTACCATTCTTGGAAAAAGGTGGGATAAACTTCTCGTAGATAATCTTCTCTTTCCCATGTAGCATCTTGTTCACTATGATTGTTCCACACCACCTTATAGAACTTAATAATCTTACTCCTTGTCACTCTCTCCATCTCTTCTAATACTCGAATTGGCTTTTCTTCATAGGTCAAATCCGATTGAAGCTGCACGTTGGTGGGTGCAATAGCTTCTTCCGGTACTCGAAGACATCTTTTTAGCTGAGAAACATGGAACACATCAAAGATTGCACTCATCTCTGGTGGAAGTTGTAACTTATACGCAACATTTCCTTTTCGCTCCAAAATTTTGTATGGCCCTACATATCTTGGTGAAAGCTTCTTTTTCATCCCAAATCTTTTCACACCTTTCATGGGTGATACTCTCAAGTATACATAGTCACCCACTTCGAAGGTTAGTGGTCTTCTTCTTCTGTCTACATAACTCTTCTGTCTTGATTGAGCTGCCTTCATATGTTGTTGGATGATACGTACTTGCTCTTCGGCTTCATTGACAAAATCAATACCAAAGTACCTCCTTTCACCGGGCTCAATCCAATTCAATGGAGTTCTGCACTTTCTGTCATACAAGGCTTCAAATGGAGCCATTTTGATACTCGCTTGATAACTGTTGTTATAGGAGAATTCAGCTAAAGGTAACCATTTCTCCCATGAACCTTTTGAAGATATAACACACGCTCTAAGTAAATCTTCTAGGATTTGGTTCACTCGCTCTGTCTGTCCTGAAGTTTGCGGATGATAAGCTGAACTTCTGATTAGCTTGGTTCCCAAAGCCCGGTGTAAGTGCTCCCAGAAACGAGCTATGAACTGTGGTCCTCGATCTGAGATTATAGTCCTGGGTACTCCATGCAGTCTCACGATCTGGGAAACATATATCTCAGCATATTTTCTAACTATATACCGGGTGTTCACGGGTATAAAGTGTGCTGATTTGGTGAGACGATCAATAATGACCCAGATTGAATCGTGACCTTGTGACATCGTTGGAAGGCCTGTGATAAAGTCCATGCTTATTTCCTCCCATTTCCATCCTGGAATAGGCAATGGCTGAAGTAATCCAGCGGTTTTCATATGGACGGCTTTCACTCTACTACAGTTATCACACCTAGCAACATAGGCTGCGATCTCTTTCTTCATCTTAGTCCACCAAAAATGGGTTTTCAAATCTTGATACATCTTACTACTACCCGGATGGATAGACAATTTGGATGAGTGAGCTTCATCTAAGATTTGATTTCTTAGCTCACGGTCTTTTGGTACCACTAGTCGGTCCTCAAACCATAATACACCTCTTTCGTCCAATCTAAAATATTTGGTTTCTTGCTCTTGCATTTTTCTCTTGATGTGACTTATTCCCACATATGTCTGTTGTAGCTCTATGATTTTGCCCTCAAGCGAACAACTGATTGTGATATTGTGTAGTACAGCAGGGTGTAACAAGTTGAATCCATCTTCCAATAATGCTTCCACAGTATTGCTATGGGACTTCTGACTAAGTGCATCGGCTACTACATTTGCTTTACCCGGATGGTAATGCACTTCTAAATTATAGTCCTTAATCAATTCTAACCATCTACATTGTCTCATGTTCAGTTCTGGCTGGGTAAAGATATACTTGAGGCTTTTGTGGTCAGTATAGATATGACATACATTGCCCAACAAGTAATGTCTCAATATCTTTAATGCATGAACAACGGCTGCAAGTTCCAAATCATGTGTAGGGTAGTTGACTTCATGTTTTCTCAATTGCCGTGAGGCATATGCAATTACTCTCCCATCTTGCATAAGCACACATCCCAAACCTATTCCTGATGCATCACAAAATACATCAAAAGGCTTTTCAATGTCTGGTTGTGCTAGCACAGGTGCTGTAGTCAACAAAGTTCTGAGGGTGTGAAAAGTTGTTTCACATTCTTGTGTCCATTTGTACTTCTCATCTTTCTAAAGTAGTCTGGTCATAGGCTTAGCTATCTTTGAGAAGTCTGGAATAAATCGATGATAGTACCCTGCTAACCCTAGAAAACTCCAAACTTCATGAACCGAAGTTGGGGCTTTCCATTCCATGACCTCTTGTACTTTTGATGGGTCTACTGAGATTCCATCTCTTGATAAAATGTGACCTAAGAAAGGTACTTTGCTCATCCAAAATTCACATTTGCTAAACTTGGCATATAGCTGATGCTCCCTCAGTCTGGATAGGACAATCCTCAGATGCTCTTCATGATCTGACTCATTTTCTGAATAAATCAATATGTCATCGATAAACACGACCACGAACTTATCAAGTTCGGGCATGAATACCGAGTTCATCAGGTACATGAAATAGGCTGGAGCATTTGTTAGTCTGAAAGACATAACCAAATACTCGTATAAGCCATACCTAGTAGAGAAAGCAGTTTTAGGTATATCCTCTGGTCTGATCTTTATCTGATGGTAACCTGATCTCAAGTCAATTTTGGAGAATACCTTTGCCTTCGCTAGCTAATCGAATAAGATGTCGATGCGGGGTAATGGATATTTGTTCTTAATGGTCACAGCATTGAGTGGTCTATAATCCACACACATTCTCAGTGACTTATCCTTCTTTTTCACAAACAATGCTGGGCATCCCCACAGAGATGAGCTAGGTTGGATAAGACCTTTGTCCAATAGATCTTGCAATTGAACCTTAAGTTCTGCTAACTCATTGGGTGGCATTCTATAGGGCCTTCTGGATATGGGTGCGGTACCTGGCACTAATTCGATCTTAAATTCCACGTCCCTATCCGGTGGTAGACCTGGTAATTCCTCTGGAAATACATCCGGAAACTCACAAACCACTAGGATATCACATATTGTGGTGGCTTGGATAGCACAGGCTAAATGTTGGGGTTCGAAATCGTGGGAGAGTGGGACTAGAAAAGCATTCCCTCCCGTGGGTTCTCTCAACATGATAGTACGGGTGCTAGTGTCAATAAGAACACCATGATCCTTCATCCAATTCATGCCTAAGATTACACTTATTGACAACCCCGGCAATGTTATCAAATCTGTTGTGTACTCCCTCCCTTGTATTAAGATGAGTACATTTTTGACTATCTTTTTGGTAGTAACAGTACCCCCTGCTGAACTTATGTTATAACCCCCTTTGCTTACTTCAATTATTTCTTGATCATGTCTAGATGCAAATGCTTGACTCATAAATGAATGAGAAGCTCCCGAATCAAATAAAACAACAGCGGGATGCTTGTTGACGAGAAACATACCAGCCGTGACAACTTCTCCGGCGGGCACTTCCTCCACAGCGGTATAATGTACTTGTCCCTGACGTGCCCTGGCATTCACCTGCCTCTGATTATTCTGATTTGGGTTGCCATTCCTCTTGGGGTGGGGGCACTCCTTGGACCAATGACCCAGTTGGTTGCAGTTGAAACATGGTTGATTACTTCTGAATCCTGTGGAGCTGTCCTGATTGCCATTTCCTTTTGGTAAGGCAATAGTGAACGCCTTGCGGAAGGGTTTCTGTGGCCTATTATTCTGAGCTTTCGGGGGTGGAGGCCTAAACTTGGGTGCAGGTGGACGGAATTGTGGCCTAGCTGTGATAGGTGCTTTTGACTGGAAAGATCCGGAGGCACCGGCTTCATACGTCCTTTTGCGACCCTTAGCAATTGCATGCATGTTGTTGTGGTTTTCTTGGGTCAAGGCATCACTAATAAACTCATTGTACGTGGCACATCGAGAATTGGCCATGGTCTTCATCAGTTTGGTACCCAACCCTCGCTTGAAACTCTCTATCTTTTTCTCTTCAGTATCCACGAAACTTGGAGCATATCTTGACAAGTTGTTGAATGCGTGTATATATTCTGTGAGTGACTTTGTTCCCTGAGTGAGCCTCATAAATTCGGCTGCTTTCATGCGCATCAGGCCCGGGGGAATATGATGTCCCCTAAAAGCCAGCTTGAATTGTTCCCAGGTCACTCGCGCATTAGCAGGCAGAGATGACAGGAAGTGTGTCCACCAGATCCCTGCTGGTCCTTGCAATTGATGAGAAGCATACTCTGCTTTCAGATGCTCCATGACCCTCAATAGATGGAATTTTTGCTCAATGGTATTCAGCCACTCATCGGCCTGCAGTGGTTCCTCAGCCACCTTGAAGATCGGAGGCTTCGTGTCCAGAAACTCCTTGAATATACTGTGCTGATTTGGCTCGGCCCCTGGTTGATGTGGGTGGCCACGAGCAGTGTTTTGCGCGATAAGGCGCAAAGCTTCTTCCATTGTCCTCTGGCTCCCCAGGAACTGGGTAAAGAATTCCTGAGCAGACGGCGGCGGTGGGGGTGGCAAGTCATCATGGTTGCCATCCTGGCTGCTACTAGCTCCTACACGGGTGCGCGTCATCTACGAAGTTGCAACAATAAGCGATTATTGGTGCATGTCAAGAGATTGCAGATGAATTAGGTACTCATGCCAAACTGAAATTACTGGAGAAAATTCTCAAAAGCACAATAAAAACAGAGGCATAATAATTCATTCTCGCAACATGACATCACCAATTTGACCACTTATTGCGCTCATAACGCATGCAAATTTAAATCGTGCTCACCGACAAGGAACTGGAATTGCATTGACGTTCAACCAAAAGTGCGATAGTCGTACGATTAACAACATTTCATGATAGTCGGATTACCATTACCAAATTCGAACTACAGGTCCATTACATGAATAAAGGTGATACATTAGTCTTTCCACTAAGTGCTAAGTGATCTAATCCTCATCATGATCACTATCGAGGTCAGACACAGAATCATCTCCTTCCTCAGGTTCTACTTCTTCTTCAGGCTCCACTTCTTCTTCTTCTTCCTCGTACCCTTCTAGATCCATTTCTGCGGCTCCAGGTGGGACATAAGGGTGGAGCTGATTGTTCAGTAGATGAACCTCTTCATGCAGATTATCATTGTATTCTTCCGCATTGGCCAGCTGCTGTCCCAGCTCAAACTATCGAGCTCTTAGGACATCTTCCCTGGTCCAGGCTGCATTTCGCTGGTGAGTTAACCGAGTCATCTCTTCAGTGAGCCTTTCAATCTCGGCGTCGTGCTCCCTCTGAAGCTGAC
Source organism: Miscanthus floridulus (assembly GCF_019320115.1). Taxonomy (NCBI): domain Eukaryota; kingdom Viridiplantae; phylum Streptophyta; class Magnoliopsida; order Poales; family Poaceae; genus Miscanthus; species Miscanthus floridulus. The sequence goes on along the minus strand of NC_089586.1, from coordinate 25,878,488 downwards.
GTCGATCCTCATGGGCATGACCAAGAGCACCAGACACACGTCTGAGGCTACCTTCTACTCCATCTAACACTCTCATCATTGCGAACATGGCGCTCATGGCAGGGTTATCACTGTGCTGCCCTTCTGCTGCACCAATCTCCAAAGATCTTCCTCTTACCTGCTGCCATGAGTCAGTGGAGGGGTTACCTCTTGTGAAGACTCCAACCAAAGCGGCTGCCAGCTCTTGAGGAAAACGATCCATGATATTCCTCAAGATCCCAAAGGCTGCCCTGCCAGCTGCTTCTTCAGCAATCCTGCCAGTTGACTCATAACACCAGCCTGTCCACTCAGAATCGTCACCTCGGGGACGAACAACGGCTTCCACAGTAACTAAGAGACCTTCTCCCAACTGCTCATTCGCCCAGAAGTAGCGGGGTTCCATTCCATCAGGATAGCCTACATAGCTAAGCACTCTCCACAAGAGTGTAGGCATCCCAAACTCTCCAAGGAACGTGTGACGTTGACGGGTACGTGGAGCAAGCTAACGGCTAGGAGCTCTGCCTTCGGTGGACTTGCGAGCAGTCTGCTTGGTGCGTGCCATCTGCACCATTAACATGTACCCTTTGGTGAGACAATGCCATAATGGATAAGAGTTACATAACCGAGTAAGAATTTTATAAGGGGAGGAACAATGTAGTTATGTGAATGGTAATTTAACATGATGCATGCTCGTGCCGTACGTCCTCACAAACTTAGGAAAAATTTGTTTCTAACGGTAGACACGGTGGCATACATACGTTCTCTCATAAATGGCGTAACTAGTCGATCTACACGTTTCGTTGTTAGTGTACCTGCATCAAATTTCATTTTAGCCCTAAACCCATAATGAAATATGCAGAATGTAATTGTAAATACTTCCATATATGTATACCCATACATATACTTCCGCATCAATCTACCCAACAAAAAATTTAACCCACAATTAAATACGTACCATATACACATGCAAGCATGAATACATAGCCGTACCAAAGCTAACTCTTCCCGACCGCACGCTCACCTCTTGCGGTCATACACTCGTCTTACCTTGGCGTAGAGGCATTTGATCCATTCATTACCACTCAAGTGAATGGCATCCATACAATAGCACGCCGTATGGATGACAAAGTAAAAACCCCCATGTTAGTACTTAAATAGCCACCTAATAGTCCTTAATTTGGGCATAAGGAAAGTGATCACTAGCACACTTTAGATTTCAAATACCTATTATGTAACTAATAGTTACTAGAGAAGGGTTTTTGGAAAACAAAAACTTTTGTTTTAAATACACTTGTGACAATTAACGTTGAATCTTGCTCTGATGCCAGCTGTCGCAGAACCGACCAATTTATAAGAATACAAGTACAATGGCAATCCGCAAGCGGTCGCACTGTTATACTTGAACCCATATAAACCCGGTAGTCCGTCGAGTACCACGATGGGTCTCGATAAACGATTTACAACAACCAAGATCGTACAGGATTCAACATACATGCCACATATTACATAAAGTTCACAGATACTTTTCATCATCAGAGTACGAATAAAAGTTATTACAAACCAAGTTTGATAAATAAAGCGGAAGCAAATAAGTTCGAAGATAAAAATCTCCAACATAGTTTGATACAGTGCCAAGTAAGATCACGGTCCACAAAAGCAAGGATAGGAATTAATAAAGAAGCCTGCCCAAGGCTTACTCCTCATCCACAGCGGGATAGAAGCAACTCTTGCAATAACCATGATACACAGTGCCATCTGCAACAATGGGAAAATAAACCCTGAGTACAAGAAGGTACTCAGCTAGACTTACCCGTCATGAACCAGAAATAAAATGACTCCAAGGATTATGCATGGCTGTATACGTGGACGTAACTTGACAACATTTTTGCGTAAAAGCAATTAAATCATGGTACAGTTACCAATTCTTTACCAAGTTAATTATAACTATTCATTTCTAGGTTAGCAACTATCCTGTGCCAAACATGTGGTATATCATTTAGAAGCATACAATAGTAACCATAGCAGGTATTGTAATTCCCTTTTTATTCGAACCATCATGTTTCATAACACAGTTGCTACGATGTTGGGACTAGCCAACTTTCTCACTATCCGGGAGAGACGGCGATTCGAATCGATTTCAACCAGCTGGGAATTTATTCCTAACACAAACCCAGATCTACCAGCCACGATAGTCTTAGGTCACCTTTGGTACAACTCAGGTACACATTTGGCAGGTCCATACCGCGCCACACAATCTGGAACACCAGATGCCAGGATGCTCAGGCCAAGCCTGCCCTTGGGCTTAGTCTGATCGTTCCCCGGAAGGAGCGCACAACAGAACGGTTCCCGGCCTGAGTCGAATTACTCGGCTTCATGGTCGGAACGAGTTATCCGGCCAGCTAAGTGAGAGGCATGCGTTCAATCTTGTCAGAAGCGCCAACAACAGTACGGTCCTTAATCGACACAGACGGGGATAAGTCCACACCTAAGACCTCCATGTCTTGTTGCTTCTCTATCGACCTCCCGTCCGGTCTCGATTTACTTTTACCCCATGGTTCTGTTCCACGATAGCAGATATAGCCAACCGTGCTCCGGTATCCACCTACATCTCGCAGGTGACAAGACATCACCCGACTTCTACCGGTCTAAGCATGGCTAAGCATATATTCGATCCTGGACCTATACCGGTTAAAGGTGTAATATCTGGACAAGGAATGTACATGCATCAAGTGGTTTCATTCAACTCTTATAACCTAATGCATCAATCATAAGTACTTAAGTAAACATTTGTAAATTACTGGGAGACTTATAATGCTCCGGGGCTTGCCTCGTAGAAAGGAAGTAGGGCGGTGGTCAGGACACTCCGGAAGCTCTTCAGGGTTCTGCTCCATGCCTTCGGGAGCTGCGGCTTGCGGATCCTCCTGCGGGTTCCCTTCCTCTGCTTCTTCGAATTCCAGCAACGTGATCTCTTCCTCCGATCCTAGATGCATGAGTATGGCATAAGTATTACGAATGCATATATGTTAACAAGTGCATCAAGTTTATTGAGTAGGTGCATATCTCTTCTCGATTAGTTAATCATCTACTTTCACAATGCATCGATTATGCCACAAAACAGTAGCTACTTGTTTCACTCATAACTGGAGTTCTACTAATCCAAATACAGTGATCCTGGACTTTCTGGAAAGCTTATCAAATTCTCTACCATTTTGTTATTAACTATTTTTACAGTACACATAAGTTTCAACATGCAACTCCTCAAACTACAGAATCTATCTGGAAACTATTCAACATGCAATATAAAGTAACGCTACTTCTACTTCATGTAGTCATTCCAAATTTGACAACATAGAATCTACCAACAGTGTAAGCATACCAAATACAATTTAGATAATAAAATGGTGAAGTTCAAACTATTTATTTAAATGCCTTTATTATTTTATTTAGATATCTAGGTTAAATAATAAACATATATCAGATGTACTTCATAAATTCTCAAAAAATTACAGTGCCTTACTAATGCTATCAAAGGACTACTATAAAAATTTCATGTCATTTTACTAAGTAGAACATCCTATACAAAAATGACAAGGAAGCAAGGCTTGAAATAGCATAAATGGAAAATCCTATTGAAAAGTGTCAAGCAATAGATTTCCTATTTTTCTTAGCATCCATATGGTACTAGGATTACCTCCAAAAAATTTCATGGATTTTGGATTGCTAAATAATTTATAAAAATTTACACAAGGATTAACTATTCATAAAAGAAAAATCTATAACTATAGATCTACACATGCACTAGTCCTCAAATTTTTACCAGAGTTCATATATGCTAATACTAGCTTACCACAAGAATTTTATAAATTTTGGAGCACAGGAACTCTAGATATAAAATAAACAAATTTGAATGCATTCAAAAGCACATTTCAAATCCCTATTTAAATCTCCAAAAATTTCTACTGTAAGTGCCAAGGTAATATTTTTAATAAATACTAAACTTCCTAATGAACACTATAAAATTTATTTCACAAATTTAGGAGCTACCAAACTGAAGATACAAAAATCACAAATCACACTTGAATCTGGAATTTTTGAACTAGCCCTCAACACTGCTGTCGCTGACCGGTGGGACCCGCTGGTCAGGTGACCCCACGCGTCATCGACTCGAAACAGGGTAGGCGGCGCTGCTTCGTCACTGCACGGCCAAGTTCGCCGGCGGTGAGCTTTACCGGCGACGGCACCTAGTCTACGGTGACCCTCTAGACCTTGCGCACACATTGGGCTATCTAGGCGGGCGAATCATCGGTGTGAAGGACGACGGCGTCGTCCATGGCGGCATGATGGTGCTGCATGGCATGTGCCGGCCATCTCCGGCCACAGCGAGGCCAAGCAAGGCGAGCAACAGGACCACAGCGACCATGCGAACCGAACTACATGACCTAGGAGGCTTGAGGCGCTCCGACGAAGTACGGCCACGGCAACGGCCATGGCGGCACTCCGGCGAGAGTGTTCCCACGGCGGCGCAAAGCGAGCAACGGCTCACCTAAGGCATGATCTCGGGAGAGGCAAGGTGGAAACGATGGGGAAGGTTGAGGCGAAGCTGAGAGAGCGACTAATTGGCGGATGTAGCGGTGGCGAGCGCAGGCGAGCTCGGCGGAGTGTCTGCAATGGTGACGGCGAGGCGGGACGAGCACGGCTGACGCTATGGCGAGCAAGGAGGAGGTGAAATGCGAAAAAGGAGGCACGGGCAGGAGCGGGCAGTGCTGGCGGTGTTAAAGCCGCGCTCAGGCGCGTCGTGGCCTGACCGGACAGAGCAACGGCGACGCGCGGCCATCGCCGCGGACACGCGGCACGCAAGCTCTGCCGGTGGTCAGCCACTGAACGGCTCGCTCCGTTCGTCAGTGACCCGATGTGATGCCTGACAGCGGGTTTTTCCGTGACTAAAACTTCGTGACCGTGGACTTTCAGCGAAAATTTCGTACATCAAAGTTGAAGCCTAATGTACCAGCTACAACTCTTGTTCAATAATCGTGTTCCAATTCTCAACCGAATTCAAGTTATATCGCCATGAAGGTCAGCTTGTCAGGCTGTTCAATGAACCAAGACTTAGCATTTCGTTAAGTGTTGAAAACAGTTATTTGTTGATTTTTGTGATCCCAATTCAAGCATGTTAGGAGCTGAATCAGTTAGTGACCCAAAAATAAAAGTTGTTCCTTATGTCAAACACTACAACTTTGCTTTAGTGAACTCCTCCATACAAGGTCTCTAACATCTAGTTCAACTTTAGTCAAACATGTCACTTTTAAATGATGATACACATCAAAGCATGGCTTAATGACCTTCTTACCCCTAACCATGAATATCAAAGTTGTTCATAATGATACTCTACACCTGTTTAAGCAATTTGCAAGGTCATTCAATCATTTCATGTAGTAGTCACTCATAGGGCCATTTAGTGTAATCACATGAAACATGACTTAAAGGCTTGGTTATGAAAAGTGACTTTCATGAACAATGCTCTAATTGCTAACCCAAGTGTGGTTACATGTTTTTGTGACTCACATCTACCAAGTACATGTTTTCATTCATGATCATTTGCATATGTACAAAGAAACATGCGATAACAAGCAAATGTTGCAGACGTTTCAATCAAATGTTTCAATTGTAAATGCTTGTTTATGAATGCGTGATGATCATGCTTATGTTATGCAAGTCAAGTTATGCAAGGCTAACACCCGAGGTGTTACAGCCCCTCCCCCTTATAAAAATCTCGTCCCGAGATTTGCAAGACCTACCATTCTTGGAAAAAGGCGGGATAAACTTCTCGTAGATAATCTTCTCTTTCCCACGTAGTATCTTGTTCACTATGATTGTTCCACACCACCTTATAGAACTTAATAATCTTACTCCTTGTCACTCTCTCCATCTCCTCTAATACTCGAATTGGCTTTTCTTCATAGGTCAAATCCGATTGAAGCTGCACGTTGGTGGGCGCAATAGCTTCTTCAGGTACTCGAAGACATTTCTTTAACTGAGAAACATGGAACACATCAAAGATTGCACTCATCTCTGGTGGAAGTTGTAACTTATACGCAACATTTCCTTTTCGTTCCAAAATTTTGTATGGCCCTACATATCTTGGTGAAAGCTTCTTTTTCATCCCAAATCTTTTCACACCTTTCATGGGTGATACTCTCAAGTATATGTGGTCACCCACTTCAAAAGTCAGTGGTCTTCTTCTGTCGGCATAACTCTTCTGTCTTGATTGAGCTGCCTTCATGTGTCGTTGGATGATACGTACTTGCTCTTCGTCTTTATTGACAAAATCAATACCAAAGTATCTCCTTTCACCTGGCTCAATCCAGTTCAAAGGAGTTCTGCATTTTCTGCCATACAAGGCTTCAAATGGAGCCATTTTGATACTCGCTTGATAACTGTTGTTATAGGAGAATTCAGCTAAAGGTAACCATTTCTCCCATGAACCTTTTGAAGATATAACACAAGCTCTAAGTAAATCTTCTAGGATTTGGTTCACTCGCTCTGTCTGTCCTAAAGTTTGCGGATGATATGCCGAACTTCTGATTAGCTTGGTTCCCAAAGCCTGGTGTAAGTGCTCCCAGAAACGAGCTATGAATTGTGGTCCTCGATCTGAGATTATAGTCCTAGGTACTCCATGCAGTCTCACGATCTGGGAAACATATATCTCAGCGTATTTCCCAACTATATATCATGTATTCACGGGTATAAAGTGTGCTGACTTAGTGAGACGATCAACAATTACCCATATTGAATCGTGACCTTGTGGCGTCATTGGAAGGCCTATGATAAAATCTATGCTGATTTCCTCCCATTGCCATCCTGGAATAGGCAATGGCTGAAGTAATCCAGCAGTTTTCATATGGACAGCTTTTACTCTACTGCAGTTATCACACCTAGCAACATAGGCTGCGATCTCTTTCTTCATCTTAGTCCACCAAAAATGGGTTCTTAAATCTTGATACATTTTACTACTACCCGGATGGATAGACAATTTGGATGAGTGAGCTTCATCTAAAATTTGATTCCTTAGCTCACGGTCTTTTGGTACCACTAACCGGTCCTCAAACCATAATACACCCCTTTCGTCCAATCTAAAATGTTTGGTTTCTTGCTCTTGCATTTTTCTCTTGATGTGACTTATTCCTACATCTGTCTGTTGTAGCTCTATGATTTTGCCCTCAAGCGAACAACTAATTGTGATATTGTGTAGTATAGCAGGATGTAACAAGTTGAATCCATCTTCTAACAATGCTTCCACAGTGTTGCAATGGGACTTTTGACTGAGTGCATCGGCTACTACATTAGCTTTACTCGGATGTTAATGCACTTCTAAATTGTAGTCCTTAATCAATTCTAACCATCTTCGTTGTCTCATGTTCAGCTCTGGCTGGGTAAAGATATACTTGAGACTTTTGTGGTCAGTATAGATATGACATACATTGCCCAACAAGTAATGTCTCCATATCTTTAATGCATGGACAACGGCTGCAAGTTCCAAATCATGTGTAGGGTAGTTGACTTCATGTTTTCTCAATTGCCGAGAAGCATATGCAATTACTCTTCCTTCTTGCATAAGCACACATCCTAAACCTATTCCCGATGCATCACAAAATACATCAAAAGGCTTTTCAATGTCTGGTTGTGCTAGCACAGGTGCTGTAGTCAACAAAGTTCTGAGGGTGTGAAAAGCTGTTTCACATTCTGATGTCCATTTGTACTTCTCATCTTTCTAAAGTAGTCTGGTCATAGGCTTAGCTATCTTTGAGAAATCTGGAATAAACCGACGATAGTACCCTGCTAACCCTAGAAAACTCCGAACTTCATGAACCGAAGTTGGGGCTTTCCAATCCATGACCTCTTGTACTTTTGATGGGTCTACTGAGATTCCATCTCTTGATAAAATGTGACCTAAGAAAGGTACTTTGCTCATCCAAAATTCACATTTGCTAAACTTGGCATATAGCTTATGCTCCCTCAGTCTGGATAGGACAATCCTCAGATGCTCCTCATGATCTGACTCATTTTCTGAATAAATCAATATGTCATCGATAAACACGACCATGAACTTATCAAGTTCGGGCATGAATACCGAGTTCATCAGGTACATGAAGTAGGCTGGAGCATTTGTTAGTCCGAAAGACATAACCAAATACTCGTATAAGCCATACCTAGTAGAGAAAGTAGTTTTAGGTATATCCTTCGGTCTGATCTTTATCTGATGGTAGCCTGATCTTAAGTCAATTTTGGAGAATACCTTTGCCTTCGCTAGCTGATCGAACAAGATGTCGATGCGGGGTAATGGATATTTGTTCTTGATGGTCACAGCATTGAGTGGTCTATAATCTACACACATTCTCAGTGACTTTGTTCCTTGAGTGAGCCTCATAAATTTGGCCGCTTTCATGCGCATCAGGCCCGGGGGAATATGGTGTCCCCTAAAAGCCAGCTTGAACTGTTCCCAGGTCACTCGTGCGTTAGCAGGCAAGGACGATAGGAAATGTGTCCACCAGATCCCTGTGGGTCCTTGCAATTGATGAGAAGCAAACTCTGCTTTCAGATGCTCCGTGACCCTCAACAGATGGAATTTCTGCTCAATGGTATTCAACCACTCATCGGCCTACAGTGGTTCCTCAGCCACCTTGAAGATTGGAGGCTTCATGTCTAGAAACTCCTTGAATGTACTGTGCTGATTTGGCTCGGCCCCTGGTTGATGTGGGTGGCCACGAGCAGTGTTTTGTGCGATAAGGCGCAAAGCTTCCTCCATTGTCCTCTGGCTCCCCAGGAACTGGGTAAAGAATTCCTGAGCAGATGGCGGCGGTGGGGGTGGCAAGTCATCCTAGTTGCCATCCTAGCTGCCACTAGCTCCAGCATGGGTGCGCGTCATCTGCGAAGTTGCAACAATAAGCAATTATTGGTTGACGCCAAGAGATTGCAGATGAATTAGATACTCATGCCAAACTAAAATTACTGGAGAAATTCTCAAAATCACAATAAAAACAGAGGCATAACAATTCATTCTTGCAACAAGACATCACCAATTTGACCACTTATCGCGCTCATAACGCATGCAAATTTAAATCGTGATTACCGACAAAGAACTAGAATTGCATTGATGTTCATCCAAACGTGCGATTAATTAACATTACAGGATAGTCGGGTTACTAAGGCCAAATTCAAACTACAGGTCTATTACATGAATACAGGTGATACATTAGACCTTCCACTAAGTACTAAGCGACCTAATCCTCATCATGATCACTATCGAGGTCAGACGCAGGATCATCTCCTTCCTCAGGTTCTACTTCTTCTTCAGTCTCCACTTCTTCTTCTTCTTCCTTGTACCCTTCTAGATCCATTTCTGTGGCTCCAGGTGGGACATAAGGGTGGAGCTAGTTGTTCAGTAGATGAACCTCTTCATGCAGATTATCGTTGTATTATTCCGCATTGGCTAGCTGCTGCCCCAGCTCAAACTGTCGAGCTCTTAGAACATCTTCCCTAGTCCAGGCCGCATTCCTTTGGTGAGTTAACCGAGTCATCTCTTCAGTGAGCCTCTCAATCTCGGTGTCGTGCTCCCTCTGAAGCTGACGTCGGTCCTCGCGGGCATGACCAAGAGCACCAGACACATGTCTGAGGCTACCTTCTACTCCATCTAACACTCTCATCACTGCGAACATGGCGCTCATGGAAGGGTTATCGCTGTTCTGCCCTTTGGCTGCACCAATCTCCAAAGATCTTCCTCTTGCCTGCTGCCATGAGTCAGTAGAGGGGTTACCCCTCAGAAAGACTCCAGCCAAAGCGGCTGCCAGCTCCTGAGGAAAACGATCCATGATATCCCTCAGGATCCCAAAGGCTGCTCTGCCAGCTGCTTCTTCAGCAGTCCTGCCAGTTGACTCATAACACCAGCCTATCCACTCAGAATCGTCACCTCGGGGACGAACAACGGCCTCCACAGTAACTAAGAGACCTTCTCCCAACTGCTCATTCGCCCAGAAGTAGCGGGGTTCCATTCCATCAGGATAGCCTACATAGCTGAGCACTCTCCACAAGAGTGTAGGCATCTCAAACTCTCCAAGGAACGTGTGACGTTGACGGGTACGTGGAGCAAGCTGACGACTGGGAGCTCTGCCTCCGGTGGACTTGCGAGCAGTCTGCTTGGTACGTGCCATCTGCACCATTAACATGTACCCTTTGGTGAGACAATGCCATAATGGATAAGAGTTACATAACCGAGTAAGAAGTTTATAAGGGGAGGAACAATGTAGTTATGTGAATGGTAATTATTATGATGCATGCTCGTTCCGTACATCCTCACAAACTTAGGAAAAATTTGTTTCTATCGGTAGACACGGTGGCATACATATGTTCTCTCATAAATAGCGTAACTAGTCGAGCTACACGTTTCATTATTAGTGTACCTGCATAAAATTTCATTTCAGCCCTAAACCCATAATGAATATGCAGAATGTAATTGTAAATACTTCCATATATGTACACCCATACATATACTTCCGTATCAATCTACCCGACAATAATTTAAACCCACAATTAAATACGTACCATATACACATGCAAGCATGCATACATAGCCGTACCAAAACTAACTCTTCCCGACCGCACTCTTGCGTCTTGCGGTCATACACTCATCATCTTACCTTGGCGTAGAGGCATTTGATCCATACAGTACCACTCAAATGAATGGTATCCATACAATAGCACGCCGTATGGACGACGAAGTAAAAACCCCCATGTTAGTACTTAAATAGCCACCTAATAGTCCTTAATTTGGGCATAAGGAAAGTGATCATTGGCACACTTTAGATTTCAAATACCTATTATATAACTATTAGTTGCTAGAGAAGGGTTTTTGGAAAACAAAAACTTTTGTTTTAAATACACTTGTGACAATTAACGTTGAATCTTGCTCTGATACCAGCTGTCGTAGAACCGACCAATTTATAAGAGTACACGTATAATGGCATCCCGCAAGCGGTCGCACTGTCATACTTGAACCCATATAAACCCGGTAGTCCATCGAGTACCACGATGGGTCTCGATAAACGATTTACAACAACCAAGATCGTACAGGATTCAACATACATGCCACATATTACATAAAGTTCACAGATACATTTTGTCATCAGAGTATGAATAAAAGTTATTACAAACCGAGTTTGATAAATAAAGTGGAAGCAATTAAGTTCAAAAATAAAGTTTCCAACATAGTTTGATACAGTGCCAAGTCGGATCACGGTCCACAAAAGCAAGGATAGGAATTAATAAAGAAGCCTACCCAAGGCTTACTCCTCATCCACGGCGGGATAGAAGCAACTCTTGCAATACCCATGATACATAGTGCCATCTGCAACAATGGGAAAATAAACCCTGAGTACAAGAAGGTACTCAGCTAGACTTATCCGTCATGAACCAGAAATAAAATGACTCCAAGGATTATGCAAGGCTGTATAAGTGGACGTAGCTTGACAACATTTTGCATAAAAGCAATTGACGTAGTTGGACCATTACGATGCCTTTATCAAGTTAATTATAACTATCCATTTCTAGATTAGCAACTATCCTGTGCCAAACATGTGGTATATCCAATTAAAAGCATACAATAGTAACCATAGCAAGTATTGTAATTCCATATTCATCCGAACCATCATGTTTCATAACATAGTTACTACGATGTTAGGACTAGCCAAGTTTCTCACTATCTGGGAGAGACGGCGATTCGAATCGATTTCAACCAGCTGGGAATTTATTCCTAACATAAACCCAGGTCTACCAGCCACGATAGCCTTAGGTCACCTTTGGTACAACTCAGGTACACATTTCGCGGGTCCGTACTGTGCCGCACAATCTGGAACACCAGATGCCAGGATGGTCAGGCCAAACCTACCCTTGGGCTCAGTCTGATCGTTCCCCGGAAGGAGCGCACAACAGAACGGTTCCCGACCTGAGTTGAATTACTCGGCTTCGCGGTCGGAACGAGTTATCTGGCCAGCTAAGTGAGAGGCATACGTTCAATCTTGTCAGAAGCACCAACAACGGTACGGTCCTTAATCGACACAGACGGGGATAAATCCACACCCAAGACCTCCATGTCTTGTTGCTTCTCTATCGACCTCCCGTCCGGTCTCGATTTACTTTTACCCCATGGTTCTATTCTACGATAGCAGATATAGCCAACCGTGCTCCGGTATCCACCTACATCTCGCAGGTGACAAGACATCACCCGACTTCTACCGGTCTAAGCATGGCTAAGCATATATTCGATCCTGGACCTATACCGGTTAAAGGTGTAATATCTGGACAAGGAATGTACATGCATCAAGTGGTTTCATTCAACTCTTATAACCTAATGCATCAATCATAAGTACTTAAGTAAACATTTGTAAATTAATGGGAGACTTATAATGCTCCGGGGCTTGCCTCGCAGAAAGGAAGTAGGGCGGTGGTCAGGACACTCCGGAAGCTCTTCAGGGTTCTGCTCCACGCCTTCGGGAGCTACGGCTTGCGGATCCTCCTGCGGGTTCCCTTCCTCTGCTTCTTCGAATTCCAGCAACGTGATCTCTTCCTCCAATCCTAGTTGCATGAGTATGGCATAAGTATTATGAATGCATATATGTTAACAAGTGCATCATGTTTATTGAGTAGGTGCATATCTCTTCTCGATTAGTTAATCATCTACTATCACAATGCATCGATTATGTCACAAAATAGTAGCTACTTGTTTCACTCATAACTGGAGTTCTACTAATCCAAATACAGTGATCCTGGACTTTCTGGAAAGCTTATCAAATTATCTACCATTTTGTTATTAACTATTTTTACAGTACACATCAGTTTCAACATGCAACTCCTCAAACTACAGAATCTGTCCGGAAACTATTCAACATGCAATATAAAGTAACGCTACTTCTACTTCATGTAGTCATTCCAAATTTGACAACATAGAATCTACCAACAGTGTAAGCATACCAAATACAATTTAGATAATAAAATGGTGAAGTTCAAACTATTTATTTAAATGCCTTTATTATTTTATTTAGATATCTAGGTTAAATAATAAACATATATCAGATGTACTTCATAAATTCTCAAAAATTTACAGTGCCTTACTAATGCTATCAAAGGACTACTATAAAAATTTCATGTCATTTTACTAAGTAGAACATCCTATACAAAAACGACAAGGAAGCAAGGCTTGAAATAGCATAAATGGAAAATCCTATTGAAAAGTGTCAAGCAACAGATTTCCTATTTTTCTTAGCATCCATATGGTACTAGGATTACCTCCAACAAATTTCATAGATTTTGGATTGCTAAATAATTTATAAAAATTTACACAAGGATTAACTATTCATAAAAGAAAAATCTATAACTATAGATCTACACATGCACTAGTCCTCAAATTTTTACCAGAGTTCATATATGCTAATACTAGCTTACCACAAGAATTTTATAAATTTTGGAGCACAGGAACTCTAGATATAAAATAAACAAATTTGAATGCATTCAAAAGCACATTTCAAATCCCTATTTAAATCTCCAAAAATTTCTACTGTAAGTGCCAAGGTAATATTTTTAATAAATACTAAACTTCCTAATGAACACTACAAAATTTATTTCACAAATTTAGGAGCTACCAAACTGAAGATACAAAAATCACAAATCACACTTGAATCTGGAATTTTTGAACTAGCCCTCAACACTGCTGTCGCTGACCGGTGGGACCCGCTGGTCAGGTGACCCCACGCGTCATCGACTCGAAACAGGGTAGGCGGCGCTGGTTCGTCACTGCGCGGCCAAGTTCGCCGGTGGCGAGCTTTACCGGCGATGGCACCTAGTCTACGGTGACCCTCTAGACCCTGCGCACATATTGGGCTATCTAGGCGGGCGAATCATCGGCGCGAAGGACGACGGCGTCGGCCATGGCAGCACAACGGTGCTGCACGGTGTGTGCCGGCCGTCTCCGGCCACAGCGAGGCCAAGCAAGGCGAGCAACAGGACCACAGCGACCATGCGAACCGAACTACATGACCTAGGAGGCTTGAGGCGCTCCGACGAAGTACGGCCACGGCAACGGCCATGGCGGCACTCCGGCGAGAGTGTTCCCGCGGCGGCGCAAAGCGAGCAGCGGCTCACCTAAGGCACGATCTCGGGAGAGGCAAGGTGGAAACGATGGGGAAGGTTGAGGCGAAGCTGAGAGAGCGACTAATTGGCGGATGCAGCGGTGCCGAGCGCAGGCGAGCTCGGCGGAGTGTCTGCAATGGCGACGGCAAGGCGGGATGAGCACGGCTGACGCTATGGCGAGCAAGGAGGAGGTGAAATGCGAAAAAAGGAGGCACGGGCAGGAGCGGGCGGTGCTGGCGGTGTTAAAGCTGCGCTCAGGCACGTCGTGGCCTGACCAGACAGAGCAACGGCGACGCACGGCCATCGCTGCAGACACGCGGTGCGCAAGCTCTACCGGTGGTCGGCCACTGAACGGCTCACTCCGTTCGTCAGTGACCCGATGTGATGCCTGACAGCGGGTTTTCCGTGACTAAAACTTCGTGACCGTGGACTTTCAGCGAAAATTTCGTACATCAAAGTTGAAGCCTAATGTACCAGCTACAACTCTTGTTCAATAATCGTGTTCCAATTCTCAACCGAATTCAAGTTATATCGCCATGAAGGTCAGCTTGTCAGGCTGTTCAATGAACCAAGACTTAGCATTTCGTTAAGTGTTGAAAACAGTTATTTGTTGATTTTTGTGATCCCAATTCAAGCATGTTAGGAGCTGAATCAGTTAGTGACCCAAAAATAAAAGTTGTTCCTTATGTCAAACACTACAACTTTGCTTTAGTGAACTCCTCCATACAAGGTCTCTAACATCTAGTTCAACTTTAGTCAAACATGTCACTTTTAAATGATGATACACATCAAAGCATGGCTTAATGACCTTCTTACCCCTAACCATGAATATCAAAGTTGTTCATAATGATACTCTACACCTGTTTAAGCAATTTGCAAGGTCATTCAATCATTTCATGTAGTAGTCACTCATAGGGCCATTTAGTGTAATCACATGAAACATGACTTAAAGGCTTGGTTATGAAAAGTGACTTTCATGAACAATGCTCTAATTGCTAACCCAAGTGTGGTTACATGTTTTTGTGACTCACATCTACCAAGTACATGTTTTCATTCATGATCATTTGCATATGTACAAAGAAACATACGATAACAAGCAAATGTTGCAGACGTTTCAATCAAATATTTCAATTGTAAATGCTTGTTTATGAATGCGTGATGATCATGCTTATGTTATGCAAGTCAAGTTATGCAAGGCTAACACCCGAGGTGTTACAATATCATCCCATGGGATGGGCGACCCAGAGCCGTCCTCCTCCTCCTCTTCTTCTTCTTCCTCATCTCCTCCCAACGAACCTTGATGCCGCTTCCCTCACTACAGCTTTGCTCGCTGCATCGATCGCCATTTCTTCTAATCATCGTCCTTCTTCTTCTTCCTTTGTTCATCCACGGCGCGGTTCATCGCCCTCATGACTACGTGCTCTGGCAGTGGCGTGATAGAGTCCCGAAAGACTAACCCCGCCAACAGCTCGATGAAGCCCACGTTCGATCGCATCATGGGATGCCCCAGGATTAGGAACACAGCGTCGGTCTCCCCTGTGGCTCCTTGATGCACTGCGTGACCTCGCTATCATGGAGCAGCCCCTGGGTGAGTGTCATCCCGATGAGCTACGTGCTGGGCATCATCCCGTACAGTGGGAGGACGCGCGCCATCAGGGGCACCACCCTCCACGCATGATACCCCCCGATGACACCAGCCCCGCGGAGGCCATGGGTCTCTAGGAACATGATGGCCTTGAGGAGGTCATGCATCCTCTTCTTCTCCTTGATGGGTGGCCCCCACGTCCATGACGGTGGTACCTCTTCGACCAGGCGCCCAGAGAAGACTGGCAAGGGAGCGTCAGGGTCATTCTTCAGGTAGAACCAATGCGAGTGCCACCCCTTGTTGGATCTGGAGAGCTGGCAGGGCATGTACTCGGCCGCCCGCTGCCCCCAGAGGTCGATGCCCGCGCATCCCATCGGCACTGGGGTCTCCCGGCCTCTCTCCTTCTTCTTGATCAAGGAGATAGAGAAGAAATATCTCCATAGCTCAAAGTGGGGCTCAATCCCCAGGTACCCCTCGCACATCACGATGAAGGTCGCGATGTGCTAGATCCCGTTGGGGTTCAAGTGTGTTGCGGCTCGATCTGATAGTGGTGCAGCAGACCCTAGAAGAACGGGTGGGGAGGAACCGCGAGTCCACGCTCGTGGAAGGGCACGAAGGAGATGGCGTAGCCGTTGGGCAGCGTCGACGCATCCTCACGGCCGGGCACAAGCCACTCTACCGCATCGGTCCTCCTGTGGAGAAGACACGCTTGATGAGGCCCTCCATGCGTGCATGGGTAACATCAGAGCGGTACCACGAATCCATGGAGGATGGAGGCGGCTGTGGAGAAGCAAAGGCGGTGGCGGCGGAGAAGCAGAAGCTATAGATCTAGGGCTCCAGCGGTGGATTAGCAAGCATGGCAGATCCGAATGGCGGTGGCGGAGAAATGAAGAAGGTAAGGATGTGGTTTTGGTGTGCAGAAACATGAAGGGAGGGCGCTATTTATAGGATGAAGCTGGGCGAGAAAGCAAACCATCTACCGAGGTTCATGCGCCCGCTGCGCTGGATCATGTCACCTCCCTCCTAAGATCGTGCGCACGCTATCTCTGGCCGTGCCCTCAAAGGACACGCCGGATGACGGTTCACCCGGTCGATGGTCCAAGAACCATCGTAGGTAAGGAGGGATACAGAGCTAAAAATGCTCCTATGGCCCATTCAGGACCAGGAGTTTGAAGGCTGGCCCGCCGACGGGTTCACAGCCGCTCTGGGGCACCCTTAGAGCGAGGGGTGGAAAGGGATGGGCCCACTAGCGGCCAGTACCTAGGTGCACGGGCGTCACGGACATCTCGTCCCACGTTCGAGTCTTGGTCGGTTCCCAGTCCATGGTTTTTCCTCGAAGAAAGGCAACGAGCCCTTGGGACTGGCCGAACGGACCCAAGAACTATATGGATTGGCCACCAAGAGTCTAGAGTCGGTCACCAGCTGACCCATGCTGGACCCCCATGAACGAGAAGTCGGAGCCCCACTCGGACTAGCCCGTTAACAGCTCACCGAGCACCATGTTTCATCCATCGAGGAAAAACATGGCATGGCTCAGCCCCTCGGTTTTATCAAAAAAAACACTTGAGGGATGACAATCACAAAGACGAGCCGACCCTCGATCGGACCCCTACTACGCCTGGGGGCTCGAGGGAAGTTGGACTCGTAAGGAGGCCGAACGCGCGGTCGTAGTATGACGGCAGACCAGAATTAAGAACAATCTTTCCGACTTCTCGAATCCTACGGTTACATGCCCAATAGAAGACCGATCGTGACAAAAAGGAATCGCCATCCTACCAAGACATGCCGCGGGCTAAAAAAGAAGGCCAAGGCCCTCAGCGTCCTTCCGTCCGGAAAAGCCTCCAAAGGAGTATTCTACTCCTCTGCAGGCTCGGGGGCTACTGTCGGGTATCGATATTAGGGATAACCGAAGCAAGAAAGTTAGCGCCCACGCTGACTTCCCCTGATGGCTCAAGATGTATTAAAAGGTCTCGCCTGACCCCAAGGCCGTGGGCTCCGTCTCGCCCAACCTCAAGGTCGTGGGCTCCGTCTTGGCCGACCCCTTGGGTGTGGGCTCCGTCTCGCCCGACCCCAAGGACGCGGTTTCCGTCTCACCCGACCCTTTAGGTGCGGGCTCCGTCTCGCCCGACCCCAAGGACGCAGTTTCCGTCTTGCCCGACCTCGAGGACGCGGGTTCTGTCTCGCTCGACCCCTTGGGTACGGGCTCCGTCTCGCCCAAGGTCGCTGGCTCCGTCTCGCCCGACCTCGAGAACGCGGGTTTCGTCTCGTCCGATGGGGAGCAGCAGCGAACTGGACGTAGGGACGTTCCGCACGAACCAGTATAAACCCTTGTGTCCTCCGAGCACACCATCCGAGCCAGACGCGTAAATACAAATTTACTCGTTGGTGGTCCGAAAACACCGACAAGAAGGAAGATGATGAAATGGAAATGGTTTGCAGACATGGATGGAGATGGTGCTGCAAGCTTTAAAGAAAAGATTACGGGTATATTGCAGCAGGGCGATTTTGCAGAAAAGAGAGGTTCCAAGCTGAGCCTTAAGTTGATTTTTTTACCTGCTGTCTCTCTTCAACAAAGCTGATATACATTTCTCGTGATTGATTCTCTAATGGGCCAGCTACCCTTGAGAAGTCTGTTTTCTTTCTTTTGTGTTATTATAATTGTATTAAGTTACTGAATGAAGACCTCTAAGCTTGTGCTCAGAGAAATTTTGATAAGCTCGTCCTAGTTGGTTGAGCTGGTAAGGAAAGAAATTCTACTTGTTATTGCCTTGCCTGTGCTGGATGGTGAATTTACCAGTATCGGATTTGGCACAGATGTCATTCCATCCGCAGCAGCAGGGACAACAGAACTTTCGATCCACGTGAGTACATGGCAACAGCATATATAAGTGTAGATTAGACTAACAATTCTGTTTTCTTACGACAATGCAGTCATGCAGATACAATATGCACTGCCGCTGTTTTCTTACAAGGAACGGAGGAAGGCGTTAACTCTGTTTTTCTACAATCATAGAGCGTTAAGTCGTTGAAAAGGAGATGACGAGCCGACACTTAAGCTCAACACGATCGCACCACTCTTGGCCGACTAGCGCCCTAGCCAACACGGTGGTTAACTCATGATTAATGCCAACGTGTCTAGCTAGAGCATTCACGCCCGCCAAAAAGAGAGATTTCTTCGAACTGAGTACGCCATCTAATGCCGAATACTAGTGAGAATAAGTTTCCTTTTTATATTTTAGAAAAGAGTGGGTCCTAATGAAACGAGACGAGCAACTTCAAACGGAGTGAGAGTCCTGAGATGCAAACACAGACAAATTTGAAGCCAAACTATGAACAGCCGAACAAAAGAAATCTGAGCTGTCCATAACAATGCGCAACAGAATAAAATCAACATTATCAATACTTTTTTTTTAAATGAACATTGTCAATACTGGTGCACTGGCGCTGGTCCCTTGTGACCTGAACATTCGTTTGCCTCATCTTATTCCATTCATTCATCCTACTGTCCAAGAACTGTCTGTGGTAGGGGGGGCTTGACGTGCTCCGAGCCTCCGACTACCACTAAACACTGAACCAAAGCTCATATCGGCAGAAATGCTGCAAGAATCTTGTAACGCTTTGGCATGCACGTCTCAGATCAGGGCTTCATCCTCCAATGTTGAGGGAGCCGGGATCTCTGCCATGCACCCTGAAGCGATAGATGCATGTAAGTTCCAAGTTCCCATGGTTTGAGGAGAAGTCGAGCTGAACCATGTTGACAACACGTGAATCAGCAGTTCTCTCTAGTTGGAAGGTCTGAGCATTGCTTTTGTCAAGGTCATAAGAGAACTCTCCTAAAGCAGCCATCACATTTGAATCCTTTTCTGAATCATCATGTGATCCTTGGTACCATCCACGGACCTGGAAATCCTTTGGAGCACTTGATCTATCATAGGCCACACTCTGCATAGGTCATGGTTTTCGTGAGTTAGTAAGATTAAATTGGAGAGAGTGGCTGAATCAAGAAAATAACGTCCACCTAGCTCTGACCCAAGGAAAGATGTATCATATATAATATCAATAAATTATTTTATGATATTTCACTCAATCAAAGAAACACAATCTCAAGAGTTTGGCAGCTTAAAATTGATGTGATAGTAAGGATAGGTTTGTGACGGTACATCAGGATAGTGGATTCAGGTTCAGTAATAAATAAAATTCCCTAAACAATTTAAACCACGAACAATTGATGATATTGTAATCAGATATCATAAACTGTGTTCTGCATATTTTTTCACTCATCAGTAATCAAGTTACCATTCATCACTTTATGTGACATGTCCCATGATAATACTAGCATAATTGAGTAGACAATTAGAGGAACCAAGAGTTATTGAAGTTTCCCAAATCTAGGCAAGTGAGATAGCATAAGCAGCATACTTGATGTCGACAATCAGTATGCTCCTAATGATCAGATCAGATTCATAAGTCAGACCTAACCTAATAACAACTAATAACAAATTTAGGATTTCACATGAGTTCCTTTCCGATCGATAAGTGCCTGACAAAACAATCCAAGTGATATGTCAGATTGTCAGTTCCATCTCTCAAACTATTCAGATTAACCCACACCAAAGAAAACAAAAATGTAGAACATCAAATCTGAAATAGATATATTTGTGCTGGAAACCACATCTATGCTTCTAAGTTCTAGCCTTGTGGATTATATCAGGAGTGAGAACAGATTAACTACCTGCTTTCTAAACTTACTGACAGAGGGAATTAAATTAGCTCAGCTGATAACAAAGGGCAGTTGCCTTATGGCCAGTGTTACAGAGACCCGAGTATCCGAATTTTTTTGGGGGAAGGTGGATCTGACGAAACAACTTTCAGTGCCTTTCGGTTCTTTTGGTTCAAAACTAGTGTTTTTGCCAACGGATAAAGAATTCGATGCCCCTGGACAGCCGCTACATCCAGGGATCCCACAAAATCATTAAACCTGGCGGCTGCTCGCTCTTTGATCAGTGATTCACCGGATCAGATGATGATGCCTGCTGGTCGGTAGTGAGAGGAGTCTTAGTACCCGCAAAAAAAAAGGGCGCTGGCGAAAGAATGACACGGACTTCCCCGTACAAAAAGAGAAATGGGAACGAGGTGTTATGTTCTTCGCTGTGATTCTTGGCTGTACGCCAATCGTATCACTGTGTCGATTGCACCAAACACAGTGTGACACGCATAGGACACCTTGCAGATGTGCCAAAAAGGAAAGGTCACCTTCAAGAAGATGGAGCGAGCCGGCTACAGAATAGGATGTGAGGAGAGGGCAAACATCCAGGATCCAGCATCGTCACAGACAGGGCCAGTAGCAGTGCCTTCCGAGCATCAGACACACCTGCAGACACAGGCCATGGCAAAATTGATGCTACTGAGGTGATATGGTGGCTGTGTGGTGGGTTCTCTGGCTGCAGCAACACATCTTCTTGAGGGAGTGAGAAGCAGTGAGGAGGAATTGAGGAAGGGCATGCAGCGGAAGCTTTGTTCATGAGTGGTGAAGTCAGGACTCGGGAGTTCGATGGGTTAGGGCAAGTCATTTAGGTCGGCGGAATTGGCCAGTAAATGGCTTCCTTAGTTCCTTTGTTCGCTTTCCTTTTTAATTTTTCCCATTCTTTTCTCCCTTTTTAAACCTGTGATGCATGTGCTTCTGGAACGGTCATAAATGGATAATTATGTACTATGACATAACTGTACAATAATTGTCGATAAACTATATTATGTTCCAATTTTTATTTTATATAATTTAAAAATAATACATTAAACAATCACCAAATCTGACACCTGCACCCGAGTCAGAATCCGACACCCACACCCGTGTCCAGGTAACGCTATTGCGGGAAATATGTTTCCTAATTCCTACACACCAACTTCGGTGGGATATATGTTTGCTACAGAAACATTTTGAGATGGAAATACCTAAGCATTAAAAAAGGGCGTACCCAGTGCAGAGAGCTCCCGCTCTGTGCGGGGTCTGGGGAAGGGTGTCAGTGGCAAGCCTTACCCTCGCCTGTGCAATGCGAGGAGACCGCGACTCGAACCCGGGACCTTCCGGTCACAGGCGGTAAGACTCTACCGCTTGCACCAGGCCCGCCCTTCGGAAATACCTAAGCATTCAATTATATAAATTAGTTAGCTACGAAAGTTTGAAATGAATAACAATAGATACTTGTTTAGTCGTTTACATATGAATGTAGAGCAGAACAACCTTACCTTGTCAACATGTTCTAGAGTGACCGCCTCAGGAATTATTCCTGTTCTTAGCTTCACCTTCACAAACCCACTACTTCCTTTCAGTGCAAAACACTCTCCTGGCTGCCCAAAACTTGGCTCCAGCATCTTTTGGGCTGTTGTGTGCACAATGCTTCGACCAGGTAAATAGTTCTTGCCATTCATGAAAGGTTCTGAGTGACTTGCCACTTTAGCACCACCAGATCCCAATGCATAATCCACCATACCAAGGCCATCTGCGGAATGCCTTGCTATCTCCATCTCAACTACCTCTTTGGCATATAGCCTTATATCATCCAAGCTTATTTCATCGTCTGTACCACCGAATCCCTTCTTTTTCTTCAACTGGCTCAAAATCTCTTCAAACTCATTTTTAGAAAGGAATCCCATGTCACTAAGCTCAGCCAGTGACTTATCCAACTTGTCAGTTTTGTCTTCCAAAGTCTTCATCTTTTTCTCTATCTTATTACCCTTATCCTCAAATTGCTTAGCGATATCCCTTTTTGCTTTGTCAATCTCATTTCCTAGCTTCTTATCCAAAACATCCAACTGTAGCTGAAGCATCTTGGCCGTTTTCTTGAATCCTTCCACCTTGGATAGCCTGTTCTCCATATCCAGTGTTGTAAATGATAATTCACCACTTTGCCATCTCCAGAACACCTGCCCCATCCAAGCAGTAGCTGAAATAAGAAGACACAGCTTCACAAGCACACTTAAGGCAGTTACCCACTTGGCCTTTTCTTGTTTAGTAGGGCTTTTCTTTTGGCGTACAGCAGCTGCTGAAGCAACCACATCTGTAGTGCTTTTGTTTTGACGTTCAGCAGCTGCTGAAGCAACCATATCTTTTCTTGCTTCGGAAGAATATTTTGACTTGTCAAGAACTGATTCTCCAACGATAGTATGACTCAGATCATTGCTAGGAATTTTTGCAAGAAGAATCGGAGGCAAGGCTTTTCTTCTTGTAATACCAGCTGTTCGCCGCCTAGCATCTTGGCTAGAATGCGAGTCCGAACTTAACGCATGGTTTCCATTTGTATTCGCAGTAGGAATTGCAGCAGTAGAAGCTGACATTGTCGCCAGCTATAAAGTAGATTGTATTCTAGAAATAATGATGTTCCTGTAATTCAAGGTAGCAGGAATTTAGTAAAGTTCAACAGAGAAAATATGTGGATAACCTCTGCAGCTAAACATAAAATATATGAAGAGAAGTTTGGTATTGATATCATACATGGCAAGTAAAGGTTTCTACATTTTGTTTAAGAACCGCACTAAATTATGGATAATTGATAATCCATCTCAGGGGCGGACCCAGTAAAGGACATGGGTGTACACATGTACACCAATATTTTTTTGCAAAGCAATCGAAGTTAGTAGGCATAATACATGCATATACACTTGTAATTAGATCCAGATCCGATTACGAATAGTATGTTAGGGTTTGGGCGCACGGTTTTACCTGCGAATTACGTTAAGGTTTGGGCGCGCACGGCTTCGCACATCAGGAAGGGAAGACCAAGGGGAGGGAATGGTACTCGTCGCCGGCGAAGGTGGCGGGTGGCGAAGGAGGACAGCAGCGACGGCCGGCCCAGTCGTTGTTGAGTAGGGGTTGCGCGCATGCTTAGGGTGATGGGAGAAGACAAGGCAGAGTAGGGTTGCAGCATACAGGCATACAGCTACAGGCGAATTGGGTGCGTAATGACATTTTTAGAGCGAAGGCCGGCCTGCGGCTGGAGCAGAATCAAGCAGACGGAGAGGGACCGAGAGGGACGAGCTGTTGGCGTGGGAAGGAGAGAGAAGATCGTGGCGCTGTGCGGACGGAGACCTACCTGTGGAGCTGTGTGCCGGCCGCGCCGGAGCCGGTCGCGGGGACACCGAGGCTGCAGAGGGCGGACGCCGCGCCGGAGCTGGTGGTGAGGACGCTGGGCCCCAGGTGATGCTCGGCCGAGCGCGGTCCCCTCTCCGGGTTGCGGAGCGGCGATCGGAGGGAGGAGAACGGCCGCGGGAGAGACGAGTTCAGGCGGTGGGCGGAGGGGCGAGCTCGGCCGCGGGGGGAGAAGAGGGCGGCCGCCGCCCTCTGCGGATGGATCGGGAGGAGGAAGAAGAAGAACCGACTAAAGGAGAGAGGAAAGAAAAGGAAAAGACTACTGACAGATGGACCCACATGTCAGGTGTGCCATTCCACAAATCATCGCTTTGTTCGCTTGGCTGATAAACTATGGCTGAAAGTACTGTTGACTAATTTGTTGTGAGAGAAAAATATTGTTCGTTGGCTGAAAAAGTACGGCTTATAAGCTAAGGAAACAGGGCACATATTAGGACCGTTCCATTTCTCCAAAAGAAAATGGGTTAGATCATCTCCTGCTATATCCCATACCAAACACATATTGACAGTATTTTTAGAGCCATGAGTAGAATAATAATAAATATTTTATTGTAATAGTATTATATTTAAACAATACATCTTAGAATTTGTTTGATTCTCACTTTGAAAAATGTATATGAGCAAGATAGTCAAGGATGACTCGTCACCGACGAAAGGTCCGAGAAAGACCTAGCGTAGGGTGGTGTTGGCGGTCGCCCAGCCGTCGTCATGAGAGAGAGGGAGAGAGAGAGAGCAAGCGTCAAGTGAAGAGGACGACCGAACAGAAACCATGTGAAAGGGACTGGGCTGTGAGAGAGGGAGGGACTTTGTGTTCTCATCACTGTCCGCGACATGGCCTCGTGGCGCAGTGTGCAAGTGCAGGCACGACCCACACTAAGTTGTTAATAGAGACGTCACGAAGTCGGTGCTTCATGGTGGAATCTATGAATCCATGCAAGGGCAAGGATTTAACCTAGCAATGCGAGGTGGCAATCTTGCCTTGCTTTGCCAACGAATCTGTGTTGTAGCACCTTACCCCATGCCTTGAGGGGAACATATTGGCGAGGACGGTGATTCGGTGAATGACCGGGATGACTGCCTGCTCAGCTTCCATGAAACGAGAGTAGCAGTTGCTATAGAAGTCACAGTCGACACACATGAGGACATTATAGCCTTTTCCCTAGGCGATTCATATCTAAATTAATTAGTGCATCTACTTAATGGAGCATATGAACATGAAATAACATGTATATCTAATAAGGCAAACAATATGAGTAATAACATGTTATCACTTTAAAATAAATAACAAGGTAAAAAAAACAAATCGAGATAATAAGGCGTTTAGAATGTATTGCAGTTCTATAAATATTGAGTTAGATAAATCTATACATCTATTCAACAATTCTTGAAATATCTATTCTTCTGTCTACCCTAGGGTAGCACCCCTGCTAGGCCTAGATCCCAAGGGCACAACCACATAGGCTCAATCAATAAAGCTAGGAGGACATGTCTGCACATGTGAAGAGTCATGATAAGTCCATTGTGTTACACTAATCACCATGATTGCAGGAACATGTTGTGAGATCTAACTTGATATTAGACCATGATATCCGAAAAGCATAAAAGGAGGCATATGGGTCACAAGATTAATAGCACAACCAGGCCACTTTACTCTAATACAAAATGTGAGTTACAATGTCACCGCCAAGTCCATACCTTAGACAATGCAACTCTTGGCGCCAAAATTCCAACATGAGATTGTCATGCACGGTGCTCTTGCTAGCTAGAGGCTAGCCTAGGCTACCTCCTAGCAACTTGCTCGGTCCTTAGCTCTCTATGAGATGGCTATCTCTCAACCAGTTGGCTTATGGAGAATAAATGGTTGGAAATAATGGAGAATAAGGGGGGTTATTTATACACCAAGGAACCCGTGGTAAAAATTTGAGATCATGAAAATCTGACGTAGGCCAATCGCTATGCTCATTCTACACCCTTTCATGCCAAACTTCTTTACATATCTTTATGCCACCATATGGAGTCTTCTCAGAGCTTGACATGTGGGCCTTGTGTGCCAGAAATCCCCAACCATGGCTAAGATCATATCCCTTGTTATCATGTCGATGTCTTGGTGAAGTTAGGGGGGAATCTTACTAGTTCTACACTGCTTTGCATCCAAGCCATCTAGAATCAACTCCTCACCGAAGATAGACCTCGAGGCTAATGTTTGGGCTAGACTGATCGGCCTAAGCCATCTAGTGTGTGTTGAGCTTAATCTTTCACATGTGGGTCTCTCGTTTGGAGGCTTGAACCAAAATCATACACTTTTGGCTAAAATCCTATGAATATTAAAGGTTTGTTTAGGACTACTTCACTCTATGTTTTCAACCAAACAGATGCAACTCCACAAACTCTGCTCTAGAAAAAGATGGAGTTGAGAGAGCATCTAAATGGGTGCTCCAAAAATTCAAAGTTTTTATGGAACTCTCCACAATGGAGTTTGTGGAGCAGTCCGAAACATGCCCTAAACATAGATAAAAAAAAAGCAAAGCAAAGCAGAAAATTCAGATGTTACCAAGCTTAACTAGTGTTAAAGCCAATATTTCATGCAATTATAAGAAGAAATGAGGGTAAAATGCATATAAAAGTAGTGCCAACATCCCCATGCATGCACAGACACCCGTGACATGTTCACATAGATGTCCAGTTGCATGTACAGACAGTCTGAGTGAACCAAACATAACTACATTCAAGTCCTAACCTGAGCCAGTGGATGGTTTGACCCTTATGTCGGACAGTCCATGAGCACACAACTTATATGTGACCAAGTCCCGAGAGATAAAGTCCTTTCTAGATGGTATGTTAGTCACTCACATAGCACTTATGTCTTAGGGCTTAAGCAAACCTTCTAGACCTCACTTAATCATGTAGTATCGACTTAGTTAAAGACCCTTTCTATGGTAAAGCACAACAAATCAAGCCTATCTCCTTCCATGTTCTATATTTCACCTATAATCTTTTGCATAATCTCTTATGTAACATCTCTTACATCATATGCATGCATTTAGGTACCACAAACTTGGAGAGATGTCAAGTAATGTCCCAAGGACATTGGAGCATTGCTTATTCACCATGAAGGCCCTAAGCATCTTGACTCTTTTACAATTGAATAACTTGACTTTGTTGTATGATATGCATGTTTACTTATGTACGACTAGCCTTTATTCCTTTCGTTCATACCCATGCCTTGAAGTATTGTTCATTTAGTTCTTAGACCATAATACCTGCTTAGCTTGCTTAGCCTGGTAGAAGTCAAGAATGTGATGGCTTTCTCATTGGCTGCACAGGTTAGGAGTTGATTGTTTTAGCTTCAAGGACCGAGATGCCTAAGAGGGATGGGGATTTGAATTAGGTAACTTTAAAACTAGTGGCCTCTAAAACCTACTTATCAAAACCTATGCAAGATATCTATCTAGATGTGAAACTAAGATTTTGCTAAGTATTTTCTATCTCTACCATGAGTTTTGCACCCTATGTTCCAATCCTATCAACTAACCTAGCAAGCTATACTAGGAAGGTGTCGACAGAATATGCTTGGCAGTCCACCGAGGGGTATCCCGTGATGGTAGATTTATCGGTGGGGGTGCGCGTAATCAGGAACTGGATGGTGACACAAGGCTCAGAGACAGCGATTTAGACAGGTTCGGGCCGTCTGATCGACGTAATACCCTACGTCCTGTGTCTTTGGTGTATTGTATTGATCTGGACGACCAAGTAGCTTGATGTAGCCTATCCGCTAGGGGACCCCTGCCTCTCCTTATATAGTCTGAAGGGACAAGGTTACAAGTAAAGTATCCTATTTGGTACTATACAATGTCTTGCGGTGCACGCCGAGCAGCGTCGTGCACGCCTTGATCTTGTGGGTCGGGCCACCTCCGATGGTGCAGCCCATGTCTTGGGGGCCATACCCCACAGCTAGTCCCCGAGCCTAACAGTAGGTGACATAGTCACGTGGTGCCAGGGTTAGAAAGTAGAAGACCAGCCGAGCGGGCAGTCAGTCCCTGGGCGTAGCCTCGAGATAAGAACAAGCACATTCACTGCAAGGTGAAGTGTGCCCACTTAGTCCCCGAGCTTGCTGGAAGATGAAGAATGAATCTTGTAGTAGGGTCAAAGAAAAAGAAAGCTTGCCGACATCGTCTGACATGCGCGTATCAAGACCCCAGACGCGCCGCCCAAGATCAGCACCCTGATCCGAATAACATGGAGCAGCTTGATAGCACACCGATGAGACATAGCAAGATCCGAGCACCGAGGAGTCCCCGACATAGTTGGCGATGACCGAGCACTGAGGAATCCCCGGCGTAGGCGACGATGTCCGAGCACCGAGGAGCGAGGAGTCCCCGGCGTCGCTGGCGATAACCGAGCACCGAGGAGCGAGGAGTCCTCGGCGTAGGCGGTGATGTCCGAGCACCGAGGAGCGAGGAGTCCCTGACGTCGCTGGCGATGTCTGAGCGCCGAGGAGCGAGGAGTCCCCGGCGTAGGCGGCGATATCCGAGCGCCGAGGAGCGAGGAGTCCCCGACGTCGCTGGCGATGACCGAGCACCGAGGAGCGAGGAGTCCCTAGCGTAGGCGACGATGTTCGAGCACCAAGGAGCAAGGAGTGAGGAGTCCTCGACGTAGGCGGCGATGACCGAGCACCGAGGAGCGAGGAACGAGGAGTCCTCGGCGTAGGCGGCGATGACCGAGCACCGAGGAGCGAGGAGTCCCCAGCGTCACTGGCGATGACCGAGCACCGAGGAGTCCTCGGCGTAGGCGGCGATGACCAAGCACCGAGGAGCGAGGAGCGAGGAGTCCCCGACGTAGGCGGCGATGACCGAGCACCGAGGAGCGAGGAGTTCCCAGCGTCGTTGGCGATGACCGAGCACCGAGGAGCGAGGAGTCCCCAGCATAGGCGGCGATGACCGAGCACCGAGGAGCGAGGAGTCCTCGGCATCGCTGGCGATGACTGAGCACCGAGGAGCGAGGAGTCCCCGACGTAGGTGGCGATGTCCAAGCATCGAGGAGCGAGGAGTCTCCGGCGTCGCTGGCGATGACCGAGGAGCGAGGAGTCCCCGACGTCGCTGGCGATGACCGAGCACCGAGGAGCGAGGAGTCCCCGACGTCGCTGGCGATGTCCGAGCACTGAGGAGCGAGGAGTCCCCGGCATCGCTGGTGATGACCGAGCACCGAGGAGCGAGGAGTCCCCGGCGTCGCTGGCGATGTCTGAGCACCGAGGAGCGAGGAGTCCCCGGCGTAGGCGGCGATGTCCGAGCACCAAGGAGCGAGGAGTCCCCGGCGTCGCTGGCGATGACCGAGCATCGAGGAGTCCCCGGCGTCGGTGGCAATGTCCGAGCACCGAGGAGCGAGGAGTCCCCGGCGTCGCTGGCGATGATCGAGCATCGAGGAGTGAGGGGTCCCCAGCGTCGCTGGCGATGACCGAGCACCGAGGAGTCCCCGGCGTAGGCGGCGATGTCCGAGCACCGAGGAGCGAGGAGTCCCTGGCGTCGCTGACGATGACCGAGCACCGAGGAGCGAGGAGTCCCCGGCATCGCTGGCGATGACCAAACACCGAGGAGTCCCCGGCGTAGGCGGCGAGGTCCGAGCACCGACATAGCTGACGACGTCCGTGCGGTGAAGTGTGCCCACTTAGTCCTCGAGCATGAAGAATCCGAGCGCTGAGGAGTAACCGGCGTAGCTAGCGATGAAGCACGAGCGATGAACAGTCTGGTCGACTAGTCGGCGGCGAAGTGAACATTGAGTAGAAACGACCGGCGAACAGTTCGATCAACTGGTCGGCAACAGAGTCCATGAACCAAGCGGTCCGACCAGTTGATCGGTGGAGAAGTCCAAACACCAGGTGATCCGATCACCTGGACGATGATCCTGCAATACAAACATATAGAACGGGTAGTACATGATGTAAAAATAGATGAACTCTGGAGAAAAATCAGCAATGGTGATGAAACAGCGTATGCAGTTCGGCGATCAGTTGGCGTGAAAATATATTTATGTTTAATATAAACCGCCCGAATAGTTAGTGTGTAGCTGAGTCTTCAGCCCTAGCTAGCCCATAGTCCATAACGTCGAGCGCGGAGCCCATGCACGTGTAGGAGGAATAGGCGTGACCAAGGAGCCGCTGCTGACCACCCATAACGCAGAGCGCGGAGCTCGTAGCACGTGTAGGGAGGAGCCAGAGACAGGGCCGTCTCTAGAGGCGTCCGAGCATCAACAGGACTGTTCAGGGGTTTGGAAAATCGTTTGGAGAGCAAACATGGAGAAAACAGTTTGGATAAACATTATGGCGATATACAGAGATTGGAGAATATTAAAGCATGACTTAGCTTTGGACGGAGCGTCTGGTCGGCGGCGTATGGTGCTATCTAGTTGGCGTTGACGGCGAACACCTGGCGGGCGGTGAGTTGTTGGTGAAGACGACCTTGGAGGTGGTTCCGAGATCGGATCTGCTGTCGCAGGGGCTGGTGTAGCAGCGATGAATCATCGTCGTGGACTGGCATGGATCTCCAAGAGATTGATGACGAGAACACGCTGTTGATTTGAGGTCTATCTGGCTCGCCATGGATCAAGCGCACACCCCTACCTGGCGCGCCAACTGTCGACAGAATATGCTCGGCAGTCCACCGAGGGGTATCCCGCGATGGTAGATTTGTCGGTGGGGGTGCGCGTAATCAGGAACCGGATGGTGACACAAGGTGCAGAGACAGCGATTTAGACAGGTTCGGGCTGTCTGATCGACATAATACCCTATGTCCTGTGTCTTTGGTGTATTGTATTGATCTGGATGACCAAGTAGCTTGATGTAGCCTATCCGCTAGGGGACCCCTGCCTCTTCTTATATAGTCTGGAGGGACATGGTTACAAGTAAAATATCCTATTTGGTACTATACAATGCCTTGCGGTGCACGCCGAGCAGCGCCGTGCACGCCTTGATCTTGTGGGCCGGGCCACCTCCGATGGTGCGGCCCATGTCTTGGGGGCCATACCCCCACAGAAGGTAAAGTACACAACCAAAGGAATGCAAGTAAAATGTGGAAGATTAAATGAGATAGAGAATGCAAACTCGTGATGACAATATCTTTGCTGAGGTATCAAGAACCTCACCCTTCCCCTAATCCTCATTGGAACCCCTCACAAGGATGCCCTCATAAGGGCTAAGCTCCCGATCAGATAACTCCATGGATAGCCCCGAACCTTCCCCATGTGCAAGTGGGTCTCCGAGATGGCCTTTCTCGGATCGCTCCTTGCCATCTCCACTATCAAGCTTTTGGCCGAATCATCGTGGGCCTCATTCCCTACAATAGGCCATCGGCGGCCACATCTCCAACACGATTGATGTAATCTTGCAAGATTAAAAGCCCCTCTGAGTATAATAATGGTGTGAACAAGCACTGGGTGGCAAGTGGTATGCAAACCTCATTAAACATTATGTCTAAGGCTAGAGCAAAGCACCAATTGGGTGGTCTAACTATCCTAATCACTACACTAATCACCTAATATTTTCTTAAGCACTTTTGATGAATAGAGCACTTGAGAATGGAGCCCCAGCTCTCTAGAACTTCAGCACACCCTAACACGGAAGACTTGGAATAGCCCAGTAACCAAAACTAGCCGTTGTGCATGAACTATTGTTCTGCAATGAGTACAAAAGAATATCCATTAGGACTAGCTTTTGCCAACTATATATTGGAGAGCCTTTTCTCCTGTGTTTTTTCTTTGATTATTCACCAGAGTTTTCCAGTGGCCTTGAAAACCTTTTGTATAACTTTTGTTGAGCTCCCTTTGTTTCAGCGCCCTATCACCGAAGCTTTCCGGTGCCTTCTGCAGCTCCACCATGCATCCAACATACTCTCTCCATTCTCTTTTATTAGGCATAGGTTTCTCAGTTTTGATGGTTTATTAGGTGTTTATTAGGTGTGGGAGCATATAAGAGCATCTCCAAGAGTTCCCTAAATATTCTTCCTAAAAACTCTATGTTTACCAATTTCTAAAAGATATTGGAAGAAAAAAAAAGATAAAAATCAAATGTTGGTCCACTTGGCTTTTTTTTCCGGTCTTTCTTTCCATCTTTTTTCGTGCAAAGCTCATCGTGGCCGCGCGTACAAACGCCGCCGCCGCCTCCTTCCGTCGTGTCGCCCTACGCTGCACCTCCCAGGCAGCGGTGGCTTCCTCCCAGCACAGGCTAGCTGTAGGCATCAGGCGGTCACGTCAAAAGCACATGAGCAAGCAACATCTGCCGGCCAACCAGTGGTAGCAGACAGCGGCAAGCACAAAAAGCGGCAGTAGCAGTAGCAGACACCGGCAGTAGTTGCCGGTCATCAAGTAGCAACAGCAGGTAGCCATCAGTACTAGGAACAGCAGGTAGGCGGCGGCGATCTCCTTCTCGTTCGTGCGCGGGAAGCGAATGAAACCGAGCGGGAGTCAAGGATACCCGCGAGTCTGCGACGCGTAAAGTTACGTGGATAAGGGGATTTTTCCCAACTCCCAAAATATCATGAGATAGTATTAGGAGTTGTTAGAGAGGGATTTTTTCTTATCTTTTTTAAAATTTAAGGATTAGGAGAAGATTTAGGAAACTCTTGAAGACGCTCTAACAAGGTAGGAGTCCAAACGCAAGCGCGATAGTTAATTGTTCACAGAAAATACAAAGTGTTGGGCTAGGAGCGGACGAGACACTTTCTTGGTTGGTTTAACCGGGCCGAAAGTCACATGCATGCATGGATGGATAAAGCACAGCCCTCAATGGTCCGTTAATGCTCCACCTCGATATCCAAAATCTCTCGGTACCCATAAAACTCTTCTCCACGGCTAAAAAAAATGAGAATGGAGGGAGTACTTCTCTAAAACAAAGATCTGGTGACCATCTTCGGTGCACCACTGGATGGTAAGGTTGCATCTTCTAGTTCAGCCCATTGTTAGCTAGCAGCCAAAGTCTCGATTTAGTTTTGGTAATTAAGTGACAACCATAAGTGGACTAATGTTTTCATGTGAGATGAATATGTGATGCATTGTCCATAATGAAAAGTTGAGCTACTTGAGGCCACGGTGGAAATTGGCATATTTGCATGTGGTGCAAAGGCTCAACTAGTGAAGAGTTGAAGATGAGATGAAATTATCAAAGACAAAGAGAAGATCAATAGAGGTGAAGCATATTGGATATGGGATATGAAGTAGTCCTATATGGCATTTGTCCGCCAAAACGGTTGTTTAGTCCATTTAACGAAGCCATCTGTGTCGTTTATGCCATAAACGGTGAATCAAACGGTTGGACCGTATAAACCGTTAAAACCCGTATAAAAGTTCTAAACATGATTGGGTTAAACATGACTAAATGAGCTAAAGAACCATTTAATCCATAATTTAGTCAATTGGAGGACTATGACTACCACAATCAACACGAAACTAATTAACATTGTAAGTATATGAAGTGTTGTGGGATTT
This sequence comes from Miscanthus floridulus, assembly GCF_019320115.1. NCBI lineage: Eukaryota > Viridiplantae > Streptophyta > Magnoliopsida > Poales > Poaceae > Miscanthus > Miscanthus floridulus. The sequence goes on along the minus strand of NC_089586.1, from coordinate 25,845,096 downwards.
AGATTTCTTCCAAAAAGATTATTTGGTAGAATACTTATTTTTAGAGACGGTTGGAAATAGAGTCACTTCTAAAAATAGGAGCTGCACAGTAAATTCGAATTTTTCAAATGCCTTGATAGAGAAACGATTAAAACCAAAGTTATAGACGTCGAACTAGTCAGCCGCTCCAACAGTAACGTGATAATCCTGATTCTCTCCGGACAACACAAAGAAACGCGTGACGCTTTATACAACTCAAAATTAATATCTTGATAGTTTTGTTTGCCACATGCAGTACAAACTTGGGGCTCCTTTTGTAGTAGTACATACAATACAAAAACAGAAAAAAAAAGTATTGTATAAGATTGATACGGATCGAATGACACCTCTAGTCCCAAATATGGATGAGAAAAACAGAAAAAAAAACAGTATTGTATAAGATTGATACGGATCGGAATGACACCTCCGGCCCCAAATATGGAAGAAAAACTCCCCAATTTGTCTAATATTGACAGGGTGATAATTTCAGTCCCAGCGCTGCTTCAGAAAAACCACAGGCTAGTTTGGAACCGGACAGGAAAACAATGGACAATTTTTCAAAATTATCACATTCAGAGGCGTAACGATAGCGAGTCTTCCTGCAGTAAAAGAAGTGGAACTTCAACGAGAATTATTTTGCATATATTCTTAAACTCCAGGGACAAACGACCACAAGTAACTAAGATCTAGGAGCTAGTGGAAGCAGTAGTATGTGGGTCTTGGCACGACAGCTACTGAAGAGCTTTGTCATGTAGCATACACTACATAATAGGAAGAAGGTTTACATGATACTAATACTAACATGAAGCATCCTATAACTATTATTTAAATGTAATTAAGCCGGTGATATTATCGTGCAACGATCAGAATTTTATAGGAATGACATAATAGTATGCCCTCTAAGGATCAAAGTGTTATATGCACACTGCAATTACTTTTTGTATTTGTTGTCCTCAAAACATAGCTCTCCATTCTGTGTCCTCTCAAGACAAATCTCTCTTGTCTATAACCACACATACGGAGATCTTATGTCAATCCTGTGGTCCTCGCACTCTGGCCATCTTTTACATGTAAATCCTAACTGTTGAACCATTTTAACAGTGACAGCGATAACCTATTTGATGTTAAATATTGGTTTTATTAACTAGTGCCTACTCATTGATTGTTTTGTACCAGCTATGCTAGAGATGGTTTTACAAGTACACAGGTGGCTAACAGAATACGGTAAGAAAGGAGGCACGATTTATTTGCTAACACTCAAAGTAAGTGCAGAATACTCACATAGGAGGCAATTGTTGGTAAACTTTATATTGTGTGCATTCGACAAATCAGTTCAGGATCCAATTGCCCGCTACTGTAACTGGATGGTACAGCAGAAATTTCCTGCTTTCCTATCCACTCTTCGTCTGGCTTTAAAGTAATTGGCTTCTCAATAGCTCCAGCCCCCACGCATAGCATGTTTTTGTACTCCTCATCCCCGAAATCTGGCATTGCTTTGGCCTTCTTGTCCCAAGGGTTCCAAACAACTGCAAAATGAGAAGGGCCGGCAATGATATATACCATGGAAATGAAAAGGGCAACATCCAGAATTTCACAAATCAACATTGTAATCGAATAATGAAAAAAAAGGTCCTAACTCACCAACATCAGGAAGTCCCTCTTTCCTCAAAACAAATGTTCTTTTCTTCTTGTGGTCAATGACCACAATCTTTGGCGGAGCACTCAAATATACCTTGTCCACCTTACTCAAAAAACAACATAAATGTAATTAGAGTTTCATTGGTACAGAAATGGCGTCAAACCATGAAATTTAGCAGAACACAAGCTTACTTCAGACTCAAATACAACTGCATCTCCTTGTTCAGTACAACGATTCTTGGATTGCAAGTTGTCAAGATAGTCCAAGGTCTCCAGACCTTCAACCCTCACTTCACTGAATGTAAAAATATGTTTCAGGAAATGGGAACTGAAAGTAGTCAATGATCCATGTAAATCTATTTGATGATCCGCACATTCTATTTGCAGTATTGATATGGCCCTATTGATAACCACTTGGTAAGGTTGTGATGGTGAGGTTCCTATTCAAGGATAAGCAGTTCCTTGTACACTGTCCCTTTTTCTTGAAGATTTGAAGGCGTATTGAGTCTGAAGGTGATAAATTCAACACCACCCAGTATTGAAGCAAGTTTTTTATTGGCTATGCACCTTTGCACTCAAAGAGTGTAAGAAACACCAAAAATAATTTGGTGCAAACATAAAGCAAACAAATGGCATTTTACAAGGTACCTGATGTCAGACACTGAAAAGTAGGTGTGGTATGCAAATGTAAATTGGAATGGCTTGCTATCTGAGCTGATATTTTTTATTCGAGATGTAAGCATAAGATCTCCTCTTGGACTAAGAGCAACTCTCAGACGAAATTCATAACTGCAAGGCATGGGCAGTGAACATGATTGGATCAGTGGCGAGGCCCAATGAATATAGTGACAATTTTTATCAGATATAGTGATATAGATGATTCAATGATTGACTAGATATGGTGACCTATGTGGCCAGATCTTCAAATCCTCTTGAGATGACTTGAGTATCAAGTCAATATGACAATTGGAAGTAGCAACTGGAAAAGGAGGTGGACTTTCATCGACACTCCAAAATCGGTTCCTTGCAAATCCATGCTGTTCAAGAACTCCATGGTTACCTAGCTGCAAGATGGAATTGTTAATCTGGGTGTTACAAGACAAATTGCTTCCATGGGAAACAGAACTTGGTTAAATGGCTTGATGACCATACTTGAGGGAAGCAAATTTGGATGCCACCACGAATTGCTTTTGGCGGTTTAAAAGTAGCCTGACAAGAAATATAGAAATGTATAATTACTAGGACCGATGGAGCCATACTCAAACTTATGAAAGATTGCAACACCTTGAATAGGAAAGAAGACTTAGCATACAACTCCCTGCTACCAGTGGATCATCCGACATTAGTATTACTGTAACATAATGGTGAAGGCTAACGAGTTTTAAATGCTAGTCTAATCCTAACATTGTCCAATGCCAACATGATAGGAAACTGAAGAGTAGCACCTGATGTAATAAAATAAGAATAAACACAAAGCACATTTTACTGAAACTAAAATATCTGAATACCTTGTTACTGACAAAAAGCAGTTGCTGACCGAAGTTATTTTTCCACAATGTCACTTGGCCTCCATATAAATATACCTGTTAACAATTGAACATAGAAGCTGAGGATACCAATGCTTGTTGTGGGATAATATCACTCGCAGGAACTTGAAATGTAAAAAAGGGGCAACTTATTTTTATGACCAAAATGGCATATATATTCTTGTGCAGATGGCCAAAGAATAAGCAAGCAATGACCACTGGTAGCATCTCTATTGTTATTTCAGTCTCAAATTGATTTTTTTTCAGAAGCTGATCATAATCAAAAGATAGACATGTACCTCAGGCCCCAGGCCCAACTGAATTATAATTGTTGGAAAGGAGGAATAAGCTGACATTTGGACTTCTAGTTCTTACAACCAGCTGTTGGAGTTGGACAGCTTGCACACTAGTAGATCGCGGTATAATTAAACAGAGAAAAATAATCTAGTGCCAAAAAGGCAAATTAAGGTGCGGAAATAAATTCAACAAAATGGGACTTATAGTCACTACTAGCCGTTGAGTATTTCCTTATAGATTGCATGCATACAGCAACCTTCCAGGTTAGCAGAGTGTGTGTTACCAGGTCTAAGTAAGGAAAAATACTGACTATTCAGGAGCAATATAGTTTACGATAACTCTACACCATTGATGCCATTGCCGCGTTAGCCATTATGGCCTGCACTGCGATGATTTTGATAGGAGGAGATATCGACACCAATGTGACATGTCACGAGTGTCACGTCCATGCCCAATATATATGATATATATGCATCTCATTAAGTTATCTAGCTGTCTGTTCCGTCTCCAGAAGCTTAATAAAAAAGCAGAGGCAAATAAAAAACAAGAGATCACAGGCCCATTCTTTTCTCCAGAATATACCAGGACTGTCCCTTGTGCATATTCAGAAACTAGAATTCTGCTTATTTAATTAAAAACATTCAGTACTGTTTGGACAATGTCCAACCATGACCAAGTATCTACGACTACAAACAAAAGATGACTAAATAAACAAATAAAAAAATGCCACCAGAAAAGAAAACACATATATACATACATTAACGCAATTCCAGGCAAAACTGCAGCTGAGCAAAAGCATCACGGAAGCCCACGCAAGGCCAACCACATTGCTGAACGATCAAATCAACAGATAATACTTTATGAAGCACGAAATGATCCATCGATAAACGAAGGGTCAAACACTAGGTTGGCATCTGATGACCAAACCTACCTTCCACTACATGGTCACAACTCACAACACTGTTCCTTGACCAAACCAGACATTACCAACCCAGTAGTAAGTAATAAATCTCTGTTAAACCACAAGTTAATTACACACCCTACCGCGATCGAGCCTAGCTAGCAATGCTCTCGAATACAACGAAACGAAATTAATTTGCGGGGGACCGAAACAATTGAGGGCAAAGAGCAGATGATTTTTTCAGAAGAGCAATCGAGCAACAACAGAGAATTTGCCTGACCTCGACGGAGCTGCCCCGGGCCTCGCGGAGCACGAACTTGTCGAGGCCGGTGGCGCGGTCCTTCACGCGCTCCACGGATGCCGCCCCTGACATTCCTCAGTCGCCGACGGCAAGGAATTGAAGCGCCGGATCGCGCGTCCGTTAGCCGGGAAGGGTGGGTGGAGGGAGGGAACTGGGGAACTTGTTTGCGTTCGTGGGAGGGCTCATTTATAGGCGGCGGCGGCAGAGTGGTCACCGGGCAGCCTGAACCTTGATGTGTCAGCACGGGCAAAGCGGCTTGATGTGCATTCTGACTTCAGAGACGTATTTTCTTGAGTGCGTGTTCTAGTGTTTATTCAAAATTCATTTTTTTGGGTGATATTTTGCTACCAAATCCAGAGTACTTCCGGGGACGCCAGCTGTGAGGTTTCAGGCACAGCCAGACAGATAATCGAACACTCCATGGGCTAATTCCTTTAAGAATTAAAAAAATGAAGGTATTTCATTGACTAGACTTAACGTAAAATCTTTCCAAAAAAATAAATAAAAGATGAAAGGGGCGTGGAATTTTAAGTGATTGCATGCATGTCTACATATAAATACTCTAGGATTGTTTCCAAGTTATTTTGGTTCGGCCGTTCGGGAGTGATGAGAATTTTTTTAAAAAAATAGAAAAATCGTATCTGTGGAGCAATGCTCCGTCGTGGCGAAACGAAGATTGTACTGTTGCAGCATTGCTTGAGAAAAGTCATGTCATGGTATGTTTGCCGTCCATTGAACTGGCTCCTGCCTCTCGAGCAGGCAGCAGGTGTTTGTCCAGTGACCAGTTCTAGGTCGCAGATGGTTTTGTGTATAGGAGCAGAAAAAGGCAATTAATAAAGCGAGAAAATGTGTTACATGGTGGGCCTAGCTGAACAGAGATCTGGGCCATAAGAAGTACTACTACAATCTGTTTTGCAGTTTCTTGGAGGCCGAAATTGTTACGCATTACTGTACTTGTCTGAATGTCTGGCCCGCCTCTGATATTTCCTTCTGTTTTTTAGCACCTGGCCCGCCTCTGCTACCAACACAACACCCTCGGCCGAAAAGCGACCAGACAGGCCCAACAACGTTTCGAGCTGCCCAAGCCCATCCACCGGTGCTACAGTGCCGAACATTGAACGTTCCAACCGCTGCACGAGCAGAGGGTTGCAGCAGAGAAAGCATGCATCTCACGACAAAACAACATTAGCCGGCTTATAAACCACAGCAAATGAATAGGGTGAACCAATCTACCAATGGCCATCGATTTTTTCGGTCCATAGTGCGGCCGGAACAGGGTGAACCAATCTACCAATGGCCATCGATTTTTTTCAGTCCATAGGCTCGGTTCGCTGGTTTGAAACTTGACTGAAATTTGCTAAAAAAACACTGTTCTAGCTGGATTGTTGTGAGAGAAAAACACTGTTCTGACTAAAAAAACAAGCCAAACAAGTCGAATATGGGGTAAGCCGAACGGGGCCTATAGTGCGGCCGGGTGAACGAAAGCTGTTCGCTTCAATGTTTTTCTCTCACAACAAATCAACGAACAATATTTTTCAGTGTGGCGAACGTGGCCACCTGTAGCACATCGATTTGCTTTCGTAGGAACGCCAGTACGGTGCTCGGTCCGTGCCTTTTTCATTGAAGCAAGCTAGACGGATCTTATTTCCTGAGGTTTGTGGTCGGACCGTCGAACTCGGAACCCATCCATCTCGATCGGTTCTGGTCACTCAGCATCGCTCTCCGTCTTGGCAAGGTTAGCTTTGCTCAACGAAGCAAGGAGAGGCGAGAGAAAGTTTGCGGTTACACTCTTTGCACTGAATTTGTTGCCGTTCCGCTGCGAGATCCATCCTATTCCTATGGCCTTGATTAGTGGGGGAAATTTGGTAATTTGACTACTATAGTACTTTCGTTTTTATTTGGCAATTAGTATTCAATCATGGACTAATTAAGCTTAAAACGTTCGTTTCGCGATTTCCAACCAAACTGTGCAATTAGTTTTTTTTCGTCTATATTTAATGCTCCATATACGTATAGCAAGATTCGATGTGATGATTACTGTAGCACTTTTTGGAAAAACTTTTTGAATGCCATGAAAACCTGACTGCCATTCTGCCAACTGGATGATGGAGAAACTAGCCTGTCTCCAATCTGAGTATCTGACCAGTGACCACAGATAGGTCAATGTAGCTCTCGCTGCCTCGCTGGCTGGCTTGGGCCGTAGGCCACGACCACGAGACCACGCTAGAAGCTGATCAGCTCTTTTTTTTTTCTTTTTTTTTTTTGAGAGAGAGACGTAGAAGCTGATCAGCTCGATGAGTACGGATCGAATACGGACGGATATCACTGATATTATATTTGTTTTCATATTTCTGTCCGGATTCAGATTCGAATACGGATAGTGTCAACTATGTCGGATAGGATACGATTGGATATTGACATCATAAATATACGATTTGAGTATTCGGATACGGATACGGTATCGGATGTTAGATATCCGGACTCAGATACGGACATATCTCAACCTCTCTAAACGGATTCAGTTTCGAATACGGTCGGAAAATATCCGTACCGTTTTCATCCCGGTAGTTCACCGCGCTGGGACGACGCATTTTCGGTCCAGGAGCTCCCACTCTCAGTCTCAGCTGCCAACGACGCACGCACGCACCGTCACCTATCGACTCTGCTTCGGCATGCATATGCATACAGGAACCTCGCCGACGGTAAGTTTTACACTAATCTCCTACTCGATGCCACTAATTTGGTTCCCGCGCGCGGGGATGAAGCCATGAGGGGACAGAGAGTTTAGCCACGGCCGTATGTCTATTTATTCGTCGATAAGGCCTGGCTATTACAGTTCGATCATCTCCTCCAACCTTTCGAGAAGAACCGCGCGCCGCGCGCTGATCAGTGTGCTGCGTGCTGCGTATTAATTAATGAGCAACATAAAGGACAGTTCAATTTGCTGCGATCGCACCCTTGAAACGAAGGAGCTGCCGCATGGCTGTGTCTATCTGACCGGGGATTAGGGCGTGATTGGTACCTTGGATATTGCCCTCCCGCCCGTCTCACGCAGTTTTGGGGTGTTTGGTTCGTAGATGCCACTTTGGACTTGTTTCGACGGGTACAAAATGGCCCTTGTGGGCTTGTGGGCTGCCTGGTGGAAAACGAGATGGACCTTAGAGCAACTCCGAGAAAACGAGATGGACTTATTTAAAGGGCATTCAGAAAATATAGCTTCAGACTATATAGGGGAGATTGCTGGACTAGAATGTGTAAACTTATCCCCTTTACTTTAGTGGGACCCATGTGTCAACAGTAGAAAGTCTTCTCTCTCCTCTCTTGCTCTCCTTCAACCTTATGAGAGGACCGCACGCCCAGCCGCCATGTACTACTATAAAAAACGACTTTAGAGACACATTATTTTATTTTTAGAGGCGGACAAAAAAATGCTCGAGTCTCTAAAATATCTAACCATTTTTAGAGACGGTCAACTATTTACAAAGACACTTCCACCTTCTAAAATCAATTAACAAATGGGCTCTTAAGAGGTTCTCCTCTAAAAATGAGGGCCATTTCCAGAGCGACCCATCTCTGTTAGATTTAGAGTTAGCATCGATCATAGAAATGCAAGAGCAACTAGCCTGGTTCATCGTGGGCGAGGTGGTGAGAGAGGATGGAAAGTTCAACATTTATATATATGTGGACCCATAATTATACAGACACCAGTGTTCTAATTTGAAGTAATTTGATTGTAATATATACATTATCAGTCCATTACTCTCTCTATGACTACCGCACTCATTAATAATAAGGGGGCTAGACTTGGTAGTGATATCTCGTTGTCACTGTCGGGTCCGGAACCAACAATGATAGGTCTCATCATTGTAGATTACTCTCTATCAGATCCGATTCTCGGGCTGTTCGCTGGTTGGTTTCTGGACTGATAAGTCCGGCTGATGCTGGTTTGTTGTGAGAGGAAAATACTATACCATGGCTGATAAGTCTGGCTGAAACCAACAAGCGAACAGGCTGTCTAGCAGTTATGCCGGATTAGACCTGCCAATGATATCCATGGATGGCAGGCACTAGTAGAGAAACGACCTTTGATCCCACCTCGAAATTTGGCTTTAGTGCCGGTATTTTTCGCGCCCGGGAGTAGACAGACCTTTAGTCCCGGTTTGTAGGTCCAACCGGGACTAAAGGTCCCTGCCCAACGGCTACTGCGGCAGGCTTTTGCTGCAGGAGACCTTTAGTCCCGGTTGAAGCTACCAACCGGGACTAAAGGTTCACTTTTACTCCCGGTTTGTACCTCCAACCGGGAGTAAAAGTCTACTCCCGGCTGGAGGCTCCGTCCGAGACTAGAAAGGGACATTTAGTCCCAGTTTCTGTATACAACCGGGACTACAGTTCCCATCCTATATACCCCTTGTTCCTCCTCGAGCCCGAGCCACTTCGAGCTCAGTGTTCTTGCTTCATCGCCGGCCTCTCTTCTTCCTTATCACCGGTGATCACAAGATTTCTTCCATTCCTCCATCGATTCTTCGGTTCTAAAGGTTACCAACTTTATACTCTCATGTTTCATCAGTAGCTTATTTCATTTTGTGGACTAGATATATGTGGTTTTTTTTATGGTAGATTTTTTATTTGTAAGCCATTTAAGCTCAAAATCACTTTAAAGTTTGCATATTTGGATGAAGGAAGGTTAAAGTAGTTATTCAAAACTAGTATTGACCTTTCATTTCTAGCATGCATAGCCCACTTCATGCTTTAGACATATAGAGAATTTTAGAGTTTTTTTAATTTTATTTGTTTATAAAATGAGAAATTTATATTATATTAAAAATGAGTATAGAGAGTAGATGGCAACTGCTTCCAGGTCCTCGGCCTCTCATCGGGTTACAAAGCGACTGAGGCCGGACCTCCCTCTCATTGCATGCGGCAAGTGTGAGGAGAAGATTGTGATGGAGTACCGGGTGAGGAAGGAGTGTCCCAACAAGGGCCGTATCTTCTACAAGTGTTCGAATCGCAATGTGAGTTATTTTTTCGCATTTGATGATTATGGTTAATTTATACTTATTTTCATGATGATTGTGATTAAAGTTCTATTTTTTGTTTTAATTTCAGTGGGATGGCACTGGATGTTTAGGCTGGTACTGGGAGGAAGAGTATGTTGAACACGTGCAAAACTCTCTTGCACAGGCGGTTACGGCGGCTGATGAGGCAGTGATCCTGCGGAAGAAGCCCATAGATGTTGAACAAATGCATGATCTGTCTGTTTTAGTTGGGATTGGTCGCGAAATCCTTATGCTGCTGAAGTGTATTTTAGCTTTAGTTTTTTTAGTGATAGTTGGGATTGTCTATATTGTAGCGAGACTTTCATAAATTAATACCTTGTGTGGTGGCATGCATGTCGTATAATTAACTAATTATGTTCTAGGTTTTAATATGGTATGTATGTCATGTAATGCAGATGAGACGGTATTGGATGTACAATGCTGTTCGCCGCTCTCAAGAGTTCATTGAGGGCGTGCATTCTTTCTTACATGTGGCCGAGGCAAACAAACGCGATGATTTCATGTGCTGCCCATGTGTCATATGTAAGAATTTGAAGGAATATGCTAGCTCAAGGAGTCTTCATTCACACTTGTTGAAGTCGGGTTTCATGCCAAACTATATTTGTTGGACGAAGCACGGAGAAACCGGGGTTGTAATGGAAGAAGGTGAAGAAGAACAATGGGACGATGATGACATTATTGCTGAATATGGGGCCTTCAATGATACTGTAATGGGGGAAGCTGAAGAAGAGGTAGGGGCAGAAGATGAGCCCGTTGATGATCTTGGTCAGGCCATAAGTGACGCACAAAGAGAATGTGAAAGTGAAAAGGAGAAGATCAAGTTCGAGCGCATGCTAGAGGATTACAAGAAATTGCTATACCCAACTTGTGATGCGGGGCAGAAAAAGTTGGGTACCACACTGGAATTGCTGTAATGGAAGGCAAAGAATGGTGTATCTGACAAGGGACTTGGGGAGTTACTGAAAATCCAAAAGAAGATGCTTCCGAAGGATAACGAATTGCCCGCCACTACGTACGAAGCAAAATAAGTAGTCTGCCCTTTGGGATTAGAAATCCAGAAGATACATGCATGTCCTAATGACTGCATCCTCTACCGTGGCGAGGAATACGAGAAGTTAGATGCATGCCCGGTATGTCATGCATCGTGGTATAAGATCAGGCGAGATGACTCTGGTGATGTTGAGGGCGAACGTCCCATGAAGAAAATCCCTGCCAAGATTATGTGGTATGCTCCTATAATATCACGCTTGAAACGTCTATTCAGAAACAAAGACCATGCAAAGTTGTTGCGATGGTACAAAGAAGACCATAAGGTAGACAATATGTTGAGACACCCTGCTGATGGGTCCCAGTGGAGAGCAATCGATAAAGAATTCCCGGAGTTTGCAAATGATGCAAGAAACTTAAGGTTTGCTTTAAGTACGGATGGTATGAATCCTTTCGGGGAGCAGAGCAGAAGTCATAGCACTTGGCCTGTTACTCTATGTATCTACAACCTTCCTCCCTGGTTATGCATGAAGCGTAAGTTTATTATGATGCCAGTGCTCATCTAAGGCCCAAGGCAACCTGGCAACGTCATCGATGTGTACCTGAGGCCACTAGTTGAAGAACTTCTACTTTTGTAGAACAGACCAGGTGTACGTGTGTGGGATGAGCACAAATAGGAGCACTTTGACCTGCGAGCATTGTTGTTTGTAACAATCAATGATTGGCCTGCTCTAAGTAATCTTTCAGGACAATCAAACAAGGGATATAATGCGTGCACGCACTGTTTCAATGACATTAAAGGTATATTCTTGAAAAAATGTCGAATGGTCATGTACCTTGGCCATCGTCGATTTCTTCCTGTGAATCACCCCCTAAGAAAGAAAGGCAAACATTTTAAAGGTAAGGCAGACCACCAGACCAAGTCGGGCAACTGAACTGGTGAGGATGTACTCAATATGGTCAAGGATGTGAAAGTAGTATTTGAAAAGGCATATGGCAGCGAACCTGTTCCTAACGACACCGACGGTCACGCACCCATGTGGAAGAAGAAGTCCATATTTTGGGAGCTACCCTATTGGCAAGTCCTAGAGGTCCGTAGCGCGATCAACGTGATACACCTGACGAAGAATCTTTGTGTGAACCTGTTAGGCTTCATGGGTGTGTATGGGAAGCCTAAGGACACACTGGAAGCACGACAGGACCTGCGGTGTTTGAAAGAACGAGACAACCTGCATCCAGAGAAGACAGATGATGGACGCCATTACTTAAGTCCTGCCAGCTACACTCTTAGCAAAGAAGAGAAGGAAAACATGTTTGAATGCCTAGAAAGCATCAAGGTACCATCTAGATTCTCCTCGAATATAAAGGGTATAATAAATGTGCTAGAGAAGAAATTCCTAAACTTAAAGTCCCATGACTGCCACGTGCTCATGACACAATTGCTTCCCGTTGCATTAAGAGGAATTCTACCTCCAAATGTACGTCTAGCCACCATGAAGCTATGTGCATTCCTAAATGCAATTTCTTAGAAGGCAATCGATCCAATAGATCTAGCTAAACTATAGAATGATATGGTTCAATGTCTTGTCAGCTTTGAGTTGGTGTTCCCTCCTTCCTTCTTTAATATCATGACACACATCCTAGTTCACCTAGTCAAGGAGATTAGCATTCTCGGTCCTGTGTTCCTGCACAACATGTTCCCCTTTGAGAGGTTCATGGGAGTCCTAAAGAAATATGTTCACAACCATGCTCGACCAGAAGGAAGCATTGCTAAGGGCTATGGAACAGAGGAGGTCATTGAGTTTTGTGTTGACTTTATTCCCGACCTTGACCCGATTGGTGTTCCTGAATCGCGACACGAGGGGAGACTAAGTGAAAAGGAGACACTAGGGAAGAAACCATATATTGGTATGCAGGACAATTATTTTAATAAAGCACACTACACAGTTCTGCAAAACTCCTCTTTGGTGGATCCGTATATCGAGACACATAAAGAGTTGCTCCGATCCGAGTTTCAAGGGAAGTCTGAAGCTTGGATTACACGTCAGCACATAGAAACTTTCAGTGACTGGTTGCAAAAAGAATGTCAGGGTGATGAGAGTATTGATGAGCAACTTTATTTGTTGGCTAGGCAGCCATCGTGGCATATCCTCACGTACAAAAGGTACGAGATAAATGGGAATACATTTTACATAGTAGCCCAAGATAAAAGGAGCACTAACCAAAGCAGTGGTGTCCTCATAGATACCACCGACCCTAATGGAAATAAGCAAACATATTATGGCCGCATAGAGGAGATATGGGAACTAAACTATGCATCTACTTTTAAGGTACCTTTGTTCAAGTGCCAATGGGTAAAGGCGACTGGAGGCGGGGTAGCAGTCGACAACCAATATGGAATGACAACCATAGACCTCAACAATATTGGGTACAAAGACGAACCGTTCGTCCTTGCCAAGGATGTGAATCAGGTGTTCTATGTCAAGGACATGGCTACAAAACCGAAGAGAGGGAAAAACAACAACGACTCAATCAATGAGCTAAAGCGCCACATAGTTCTTTCAGGGAGAAGAAACATCGTCGGAATTGAAGATAAGTCAGACATATCAGAAGATTATGAAAAGGATGACCGAATTCCACCCTTCACAGTGACTAAAGACCCAAGCATCTAGCTAAATGATGAGGACACTCCATGGTTACGGCGCGATCATAACCAAGGGATATATGTTAAGAAAAAGTTCACTACTGTGCCCGCTTGATATATATAGTGATGTATTAGACCTATTATGTAATAATTGTGACTTCAGATTTTATTGTCGTGTTTTCATATTTTCTACGGTTCAAATGAATTTTCTGCTAGACGGTGGATTTCCCGTGGAGAATGTGTGATGAAAAACCAAATGATGAACGTTAATAAGATGTGAAAACTAATTTCCTGTCGAAAAACAATAGTTTTAATGATTTTAATTAAGTAGTATATTTTTGCATGGTGTAAATTGTAATTATTATTTACACTATGTCAAATATTTATACAGTAAAACAAAAGAGTTTAGTTTACAAATTTTTGTTGTGTATAATAATGCAAAACCAAGTCAAAGAATTTTTTTATAATTTTTTTGGATAATATTTTATTTATTAGGCAATTAATAACTCTCTGCATATTTATATAAAAGAAATATATAAAAAAGGAAAAAACTTACTTTACTCCCGGGTGGATCAACCACTCGGGACTAAAGGTGGTGCTTTAGCCCCAGGTGTATACACTAGCCGGGACAGATCCCCCTTTACTCCTGGGTGGATCAACCATCCTGGACTAAAGGTAGAGCTGCAGTTTTCGTAGCCCGCCCAAATGCCCTTTACTCCCGGGTCGTGGGTACACCCGGGACTAAAGCTCAGACCTTTAGTCCCGGTTGTAATAATAGCCCGGGACTAAAGATTCTTTAGTCCCAGTTGATAGCTCCAACCGGGACTAAAGGTATCCCTTTATAACCCACGCCCTAGTTCTCTTCCTCTCTGTCTCTGCCACGCCGTCGCCTCATCTTCTCCACCAGATCGATCTAGCAATGCCGCCGCTCCCAGGCGACCACCCTACCCTCACCTCGTCAGCGCGCCTCTTCTCCGGCTGGCCAGCGCGCTTCTTCGGCCAGCCAGCCTCGCTTGTGCTCATCGGAGCGCGCCGAGCCTTCACTGCGCTGCCTCACCGGAGCTCGCTCAAGCCTTCCCCACGGGCGCTGCCTCACCAGAGGGCGGCCGAGTCTTCCCCGCGCTGCCACACCGGAGCTCGCCCGAGCCTTCTCCGAGCACGCTACCTCACCGGCCGAGCCTTGTAATTAGTTTCGATCTCTTGTATGTGCCTGTCTGTAGCATTGTATGTTTGAGCATGTTTGAGTTTCTATAAAACGCGACGTGCGGGACGGCGGAGAACTCGTGCTGCCGATCGACTCCACGCGGCTGTGGTGCCCAGCGGTGCGGCTCGTTTCCATCGGTAGCGCCAGGCAGGCGTCAGGCGTCATCGTTCATCTCTGCCGGTCATGGTTTTCGTTTCTGTCGACTCCACGTCGTTCGTGCTGCCGGTCATGGTTTTCGACTCCACGCGGTTGCGTTGCTGTCTTGTGCACTTCGTTCGTAGAATCGGAGCCCGAACAGCCGGCCTGATAGTTTTCATTTCGTTGCTGCGGTCCAAGGTGCAATGCAATGCAATGACAATTGACAATGCGTTGCTAGGTCAAAATATGGTCGTTTCTATGGACTCCGTGACTAAACATTTTATTTTAACTTTTTATGAAATGAAAAACTTAGAAAATAGTTAGAAAATTGTAGAAAATCCATACTAGTTGAACTTGTGGACCGTGATCAGCTCGGCGAGCATGTTCTCTGTCGAGCGGTAACGGACGTTAAGGAGGAGCTTTGATTCTACGAGGGAGAGCGGCAACGGTCGTGGAAGACCGTGTTCCCTTCCTCGTAGAATCGGAGCTCTTCCTTGGCCACGTACGGTGCCGTCCGGTGGAGAAATGCTCGCCGAGATGATCACGTAAGCAAGGTCAACTAGTACAGATGGTTATTTATTAAAACATGTTTTTGAGCTATAATTTGATGGATATTTGATAACTTTAGACCTACAAATGTCACAAATGTTACTATCCTCAGCAACCTAAACGCCCGCGAGCTCGCCGATATCGAGCAGGTCACTTAGAATTATTTTTTCCATGAAATGAAATACTTAGAAATCATGCCTTTTATTTTTTAGAATTAATTTTCCATGAAATAAAAAACTTAGAAAATAGTTAGAAAATTGTAGAAAATCCATATTAGTTGAATTTGTGGACCATGTTCATCTCGGCGAGCATGTTCTCTGCCGAGCGGTAACGGACGTCAAGGAGGAGCTTTGATTCTACGAGGGATAGCGGCAACGGTCGTGGAAGACTGTGTTCCCTTCCTCATAGAATCAGAGCTCTTCCTTGGCCAAGTACGGTGCCGTCCGGTGGAAAAATACTCGCCGAGATGATCACGTCAGCAAGGTCAACTAGTACGGATGGTTATTTATTAAAACATGTTTTTGAGCTATAATTTGATGGATATTTGATAACTTTTGACCTACAAATGTCATCTGCAAATGTTACTATCCTCGGCAACCTAAACGCCCGCGAGCTCGCTGATATCGAGCAGGTCACTTAGAATTATTTTTTTTATAAAATGAAATACTTAGAAATCATGCCTTTTATTTTTTAGAATTAATTTTTCCATGAAATGAAAAACTTAGAAAATAGTTAGAAAATTGTAGAAAATCCGTACTAGTTGAATTTGTGGACTGTGTTCATCTCGACGAGCATGTTCTCTGCCGAGCGGTAACGGACGTCAAGGAGGAGCTTTGATTCTACGAGGGAGAGCAGCAACGGTCGTGGAAGACCGTGTTCCCTTCCTCGCAGAATCGGAGCTCTTCCTTGGCCAAGTACGGTGCCATCCGGTGGAGAAATACTCGCCGAGATGATCACGTAAGCAAGGTCAACTAGTACGGATGGTTATTTATTGAAACATGTTTTATTTTTTTATAGATATATCTAGTGGAGTAAAAGCTAGATGGCTGCCCCGAGAGACAACATGGATGAAGAAATGATGAATATTATCAACACCGGCACTCAATTTGCCGATGGTGACCAGCAGGATGTAGATGACGGGAGTGAATACCTGGCTCTTGAAGAAAACCAAGAAAATATTGTGCAAGAAAATACTGGCGAGGTATATATATATTTATATATATATATTTGAATATTGTATATATATATTTGAATATCTATCATCTATTATGTGTACACATGATATTTATTTATTCTTTTTTTATATGTAGCCCTCTGGATCGACGACCACAACGGCGAAAAGCAAAAATATTCGAGGCCCGAAAAAGCCATTGGAGGGACGCTACATAATATCGGAATTCAATATCGAGACAGGCGAACCACTTGGTCCACATGCAAGGAAATTCGTGCAACACTGTGGGTACCTTATAAGGGACAGAGTTCCGATCAGTGCCCGTAAATGGAAACAAAAGATCAACGAGCCTCATGTTAGTTTTGTCTCTGATCTTGATAAGAATTTAATTTGGGATGATATCCTTCAACATTTCACGTTGCAAGCGGATGATTATGATGATATCAACGATTGTGAATTGAAGGAGCTAGTTCAAAAGTGGGCTATGAAGAAGATGGCCACACAATTCCAGACTTGGAAGAAATCCCTATACACGAAATACGTCATGAAGAACCTAACGCCCAATTTCAATACTAGTGGCCCGCTCGTGAAGTTGAGGCCCTACTGGAATGATTTTGTACAGTACAAGACATCGAAAGAGGGTGAGGAACGGGTCAGAAGGAACCAAGAGAATGCCCGATAGAAAGTATACCACCATGGCATGGGATCTGGTGGCTACGCGACTGCTATTCCCAAGTGGGAAAAAATGGAAGCGGACATTCTTGCCACGGGTATCACACCAGAATCACTCAATTGGCCCAAACACGTGAAGAATTAGTTTTTTGCTCATGGGGGAAGACTGGACCTAGAGACCGGGAAGCTGGTTCATGGCCCAAAACTCGAAAGAGCAACATAAAGATTATCTTATGCTCTACAAGCTAAAGCTATTGGTGCGTTCAGGCCCAATAGAGAGAAGGATGAACTGACGTATGCCATCGGGACTGCTGAATACAGTTGCCGAACAAGAGGTTTAGGATGGAACATTTCTTGGGAGCATGGTTTCCCTAACGACAGAGATACCTATAGAAGCCGACAGAGAAGGAAGGATGAGGAAGTAGCGCGGATCAGCAGGTTGGAGGAATATGTTCGTGAGTCACGGGAGGCGTTGCTTCAAGCACAAGAGCACGAAAAAAACATGCAAGCTAGAATGCAAGACGAAATCATAAAGCAAGTGCAAATAGCAATGAGTGCCCAAAGGCAGGCATCAAATGCAGGAATCAACATTAATATTAGCCCCCCTGAACAGTTGAAAAGCAGCTGCGCTTCCACGGAGTTGCCAAATCAAGATGACACAATACTATGTTTCCCTGTGGATGACATCACTGCACCGTTTACATCATGTGAGCTACATATTCCGAAAGAGAATGCCACAATCATGGTGGCTCTCGGTGTTTTTTCTCCTCCAGATCCTACCAAGACACCAAGAATCCATGGGGCAATAATACCACCTGGATATGTTAGCGTCTCAGTGGATAGAGTTAACAAAGTTTTAGTGATCTGGCTCTTGACATTCCAGGAGGTGATAGGGAGAAGACTCTAGGAGAAGCAGAGAAGACATTCATACTATGGCGCAAGCGCTACATCATTATTCTCGGGGTCTTTAGTCCACCGCCGCTTCCTCAATTGCCAGACAATAGGTGCGGACATAAGTGAACAAAAAATTTTTCACTAATTTTCTATTAACATGCATGATTAAAAATAATAATTTCTTATACCTAATTATTCTTTTTGTACTCACACAGCAGGGTCTCCGCGAACCTAAGTCCAATTATCCAATCTCTAGATCATCATAGTGCTCCAGGAAATCAGGTGGCAACGCCGCCACCGCCGCCACCTCCAAAGAGGTCTCCAACGCCTCCAAGGAGGTCTCCAACGCCTCCAAAGAGGTCTCCAACGGCTTCCCCGCCTCCCTTGATGACTAAGAAGAAGCCAGCTCCTAAGAGGTCCGCCCCGCAAACGAAGCCGTTGGCCCACCAGCCGGCAAAGAAGAAAGCCACATCTAATCCAATTATTCCCCAAAAACTATTTTACGAGAAAAGTGAAAATGAATTAAATGCTGCAGTAAAAAAAGATGTGGACAGTTTCTTCGAAAAAGTTAAAAAGCAACGAGAAGCGAGGGAGAACCTGGAGAAACCGTACTTCTACCTACCTCCAGATCTTCTAAGAAAGAAGGTGGACCAGAAAAAGCGGGAATCTCAAAAGACCCTGCCAAAATCGGACTACGACCGCTCTCTCACCAAGTTATTTGAGGCGGCACAGAAAAAGACTAGACCAGGGAAAGGTGTTGCACAACTCGGACAACAATCGCAACAATCAGTCCCCTCTCTTGTCGTTCGTAATGAATATGGTTCGAACTTAGACTTAGACGTCGATTTTGAGGAGCTGGCTCGGTTTTACGAGGAAACTGGTTTGGACCTTGCCCAAGTGCTCGTTGAAGGACCATCTGCTCCAAAAGTGGATCCTTGGAAGAAATTTGAACATAGAAAGAGTCTATGCAACCCTGAGGCCTTAGGTGATCTGGGTACGCAAATGTACCTACTAAACAAGTGGTACATGACGGCGTGTGAACAGGGAGAGGCCTTTGTTCCAGTCATAGTTAGAAACCAACATTACTTCCATGGTGATGACGTTATATATGTCGAGTTTGTAGAATTACACCAGCTATGCCACTTGGACTCTCTCGACAAAAGTCTCATTAGCTACTATTGTCTGTAAGTGTGATTATTTTCTACTATTAAAGTGTATATATATAAAGCTACATGTATATATATAAATTATATATCCTCACACTATATTTTTATATATGCAGATATAAGATGACAGAACTCAGAAAGAGAAAGGATAATGATGTTGGTTTCATTGATCCAAATGTCGTATTCAAACACCCTAACCCCCCGCCTCAATGGAAAGCTGAACTCGAGAAAAATCTCATGAGGCTCTTAGTGAACCAACAAAACAAGAACATACTCTTCCCCTACAACTTCAAGTGAGTGTTAAATAATTAATGTCGACCATATGGACATTTGTTCAATTATTTGCTTACTAGCTAAGCTATCTCCCATATATATATATATGTTGACTCTAGTTAATGTCGATCATATTTGTGTATAAAAACATATGCAGCAATCACTGGATATTGATGGTCATCGATATGGCCAATAGTCGCTTGAGCATCTTAGACTCGTTAAGAAAAGAGCAAACAGAGTACCAAGACATGATAGATATTATCCAAGGGTAATTTGATCTCTCTAGCAACTATATATACCCCGATCTCTTAACTGCAATAATTATTAAAGGCCAAATTAATTTTTTATTTTATTGGGCGCAGTGTTTGGAAAAGTTTCATTGAGGAACACCACATGAAACATTGCAAAGCGCCACTGGATGTAATCGCACACAAAGTAAGTACTAGCTATATATATATATATATATATATATATATTTCAATTAACACCATGCATGCTTTCAATTCACCGGATCTTTTTTCTCGTAAAAGTGGGTTCTGAGGCAAGAATAGGGGAACAACTACTGCAGATACTATGTTTGCGAGTTCATCATGGCGTACGCAAAAAGAACTCCTGAAGAGATCCTCAAAGTACGTTATATAAATATATTCATATATTCACAATTTCTTTTGTTGCTCATATATATAAGTAATCACGTGACCAACACACATATATATATTAATACTTTTTCTTTAACTTTTATTGAAGACTCTATGGTTGAAGGAAAAAGTCATACGACGTGACCAACTGAAAGCAATTCAATAGATCATAGCAGGATTTCTTAATGACCAGGTCCTCAACCCCGCCGGCGAGTTCTACAATGACGTCAACGAAACATGGAAGCCAAACCAGATGGAGTGAATTTGTTATCCCAAGGATATGATAGAATATACAATGCAAGCTTTATTTGTAATATATATATATATATATTATATGTACATAAAATAACGTACAATATATGTATATGCATGTAATATATATGTTAGTTTCATACTTTAGTTTGTACAAAATGTTCGAACATTATAAACGTGTAGAATACGTATATTACTAGCAGCGTAGCATGCGTATTCGAAAACCAAAACGAATCATCAATTGAAAATAGAAACAAAAAGAAAAAAAGAATACCAACCGGGACTAAAGGATCGCCCCACGTGGCCAGGCCAAGAGGCCTCTTTAGTCCCGGTTGGTCTTACCGACCGGGACTAAAGGGGGCGAGAAGCCAGGACTAAAGGATGGGCCCTTTAGTCCCGGATTCGTGCTCCCGGTTGGGAAACCGGGACTGAAGAGGTTTTCCAACCAGGAGTAAAGTCCGTTTCTGTACCGGTGAGGATTAGAATTTATAACAAATGATTTAAGCACAGTTTCGGTGATATTTTAACTTGTGTACCGCCGTATACATATGCCAAAAGTTGCATTGACCGCTGAGTAACTGTGCTCATTGGCGATTGGAGCAGTGCTGGGGCATGTCATTTTTCTAAAATAATGGGACAAATAGATACATCATGCATGCATTCATGCGTTGATCACTTGATTGGCTGCATGCTTCTTTAACTTCTGACGACGCACGTCGTCTGACGAGATCGGTCCAATGGACAACACATGCATAAATTCATCAGAAGCAGACTCATTTTTTGCTCAGAGTAATTAATCGATGGATCTGTCGATCGATACAGCGCATGCAGCCTGCAATGACCGAATGATGTGCTCGCGTGGCATGCACTTGCAGACATATAATGCGCGCAGGCGCAGAGATGGATGCAGTCATCACGCAGATCAGTGGATGGCGGTCGACGATGAATAAAGCTGCAGCTTCAAACAAGCTGCTACTAGTCAAGATGCATGCGACACGATCGAAGACAGTGCTCTGAGTGCTGATCGTGATCGGATCAATCTTATCATCAGCATCTCTGCAGGCTGGCGAAATCCGCTGCTGCTCAGTATTTCAATGCTCGCTCTCGTTCCGCCTGATTACAAACAGCGAGTACGAACGTCCGGCGGGCCTTTGCTTCTGTCCGGTCGAGTCCATCGATCTGATATGCTGACGAGCCAACAATGCTGTGCATAAAATATGCTATTTGTTATATAGAGTAAAATATACTTGCGGTTTCAGGTGGTGTCATCCAGATAATAGATTTCCATTTTTTTTATTTTTTTGGGTCCCTAAGCTTATCCTCGGCTCCGGTACTAATCTGAGCGGATCAAAAATCTATGCACAAGGTAACTAAACTTGTACGGTCCGTGGTGCCACACACTACCCCACGCCAGTTTTTCCCCTACGGCTGGGAACACTCCCCTCGGGTGGACACCACCCGTCACGGGAGCCTCATCTTTCCCTGCGTTTGTGCAGCCCGGCACGACATGATTGGGCCCGGCACGGCAGGGCTCGTCGTGCCACAGTAGTCCACCGTGCCTGGCCGACGGCCCAGACACGGCCCCCGGGCCGTTTTTCGGGCCGTGCCAGCCCAAAAGGCACGGGCCCAAAACCTCATCGTGTCAGTCCGGAGCCCACATCACAAAAAAACACCAGTTTCAATATACATTTCAATATACAAAACTATAGAAGTCTCAATTCAATACAACTATAGCAGTCTCACATTCACAATTCACAGATCAAATATGAAAGACAAGATGATCAAATTTTGAGCTGTTTGTACAATGCTATCTCATTAAAAACCTCTCTAGGTAAAACTCACGCCTCGTGAGAAACCCTAGAAAGAAAAAAAAAGTATGGCCAACTCATTTTAAAGTTCAAATATTCAAAGTTATTACAAGCTAGAGCGGCTCTGGAAGCTCTATGGACTCGACCAGACGCTGCGACCGAACGCGTCCGGTCGCTACACCAGACACGTCCGGTATGAACCAGCAGGTCTCGGGTTTTCAGCGCAATAATTGATCGGACGCTGGGAGCATCCGGTCCAGTGTGACCGGACGCGTTCGGTCAGCCTAGAGCGGCTCTGGGAGCTCTCTAGACTCGACCGGATGCTGCGTCTCCCGCGTCCGGTTGTTTTCTAACCGCGTGTCCGATCACGCAAAGATAGCCGTTGGGCGTGAATGGCTAAATAATTTGAAAGGGATACGTGGCGGTCATGCTGCGACCGGACACAGCGACCGAACGCGTCCGGTCACCACACTGGACGTGTCCGGTGCACACGACCGGTGCGTCCGGTCGTCCCGCAGTCAGCCCAATAATTGAGCCAACATCTCTATTGTTTGGGGATGTATATAAATATCGTTTGACCAGCTCTAGCTCTCTCTCTTGGCCATTTGCATTAACATAGCAACCTTGTGAGCTTAGCCAAAGCCCTCCCACTCATCTCCATCATTGATTCATCATCTTTGTGAGATTGGAAGAGAATCCAAGTGCATTGCTTGAGTGATTGTATCTAGAGGCACTTGGTGTTCATGTTTCGCTATGGGATTTCCTTATTACTCTTGGTGGTTGCCGCCACCTAGATGGCTTAGAGCAGCGAGGATCATCGAGCAGAGGTTGGTGATTGTCTTCGGCTCTGATCGTGGTGATTGTGAGGGGTTCTTGACCTTTCCCCGGTGGAGAGCTAAAAGGTACTCTAGTAAATTGCTCATGGCTTGTGTGATGCTCAACTTGTGTTGGTTGTGCGGCACCCTATTGAGGGTTTGACGTGTGATGCCAATTAGTGCATGAACCTCCAAGTGAGTGAATCACCACAACGAGGACAAGCTTGCCGGCAAGCAAGTAAACGTCGGTAAAAAACTATTGTGTCATCATTTGATTTCGAGGTAATTGGTCTTCATTGGTATTCATTCTTGTGATTGATTGGTTTATTCCTCGACTCGGCGGTATAACCATCTTGTTCTCTCTCTTTACATTACCGCAAACTAGTTGTCAAGCACTTTAGTGTAGCTAGTCATGAGAGCTTGCTAGTTTGGTTAGTGTGGCTCTTTAGTTAGCCTTTGAGAGCACACTAAGTTAGTGTAGTGACATAGCTATTGTGTGGATAGAGACTATATAAACTAGAATTGTGGTAGGTGGCTTGTATTTTTCGTAGGCTAGAGCAACACTCGCTTCGCCTCATATTTGTCTAACCGGTTTGCTAAGTGTTGTTGTAGAATTTTTTAATAGGCTATGCACCCCTCTAGCCATTAGGATCTTTCAAGTGGTATCGGAGCCGTGGTCACCGTAATTTGAGGCTTAACAACCTTCGGTGTCAAAATAGCTCAAATCAACAACACCAAGAAGCCACCCTAATTTGATGGCACAAATTATCCATATTGAAAGTCAAAGATGACCACACATATCAAGTCAATCAATAGAAGGGTGTGGAAAGTGGTAGAAACCAAAATTGAGATTACCGATCCAGAGAATCCCACCACGACCGAAGAAGTGCTTCTTCAAAACAATGACATTGCTCTAAGTATAATTCATGATGCAATTGATGAGAGAACATTTGAGCAAATCAAGAACATTAAGATGGCTCATGAGGCTTGGAAGAAGTTGAAAGAATCATTCGAGGGCACCAAGGCAATGAAGGGTGCAAAGGCATACATTCTCAAGGAGAAATTTGCTAGCTTCAAGATTAAGGAAGATGAGATTGTGCCGGACATGTTCCATTGGATGGAAGTGCATGTTAATGATCTCAAAGCACTTGGTGAGAAGGTGGAGGACAAGGACTTCTCTCATAAGTTCTTGAAATGCTTACCCACAAGATTTGGCATGTTGGCCACCTTGCTAGTGAGGACCGGTTTGGACACAATGACACCAAACCAAATCTTAGGAGTTATCATGGCCGATGATGCTTATAGAGATGATGATGAGAAGAAAGAAAAGAGGGAGAAGAAGGGTGATAAGAAGAAGAGTGTGGCATTCAAGGCCACATCATCCAAGGGCAAAGCAAAGCAAGAATCATCAAGTGAAGATGAAGACTTGAGCTTTGATGAGATGGATGATGAGAAGATGGCTCTCTTCATCAAGAGATTTGGCAAGTTCATGATGAAGAAGGGCTACTGTGCTAGAAGAAATAAGTCTTCATCTAAGAACAAGGAAGAGTCAAGAAGATGCTTCAATTGTGGAAGCAAACATCATCGTGTTGCTCAATGCCCATACAATAGTGACAATGATGATGATAAGAAGAACAAGAAGAAGGACAAGAAGGAAAAGAAAAAGAAGAAGGACAAGATGACCTTCAAGAAGAAGAAGAAGAAGGGTGGTTCATATGTGGTCACTTGGGATAGTGATGCTTCCTCAAGTGATGATGATGATAGTGATGATGACAAGACCACCAAGAAGAAGGCACTTTCAAGCATTGCTATCAATGAGAAGCCTTCTCTCTTCGACACTCCATCATGCTTCATGGCTAAGGCCACTAAGGTACAAACTTGTGATGATGGAAGTGATGAGGAACATGATAATGAAAATGAAAGTGATAGTGATGATGATGAACCAACTAAGGATAAACTATTTGACATGCTAGATGATGCTAAAGAACACTTTGACATTAAGAGAAGGAAATGCAAAAGCTTGTGTAAGAAACTAAAAGTCCTTAAGCAAGCCCTTGATGAGCTCCATGCATCTCATGAGAGGCTAGAGGAAGCCCATGAGAAGCTTGACAAGGTTCACAAGAAGCTTGAAAAAGTTCATTCCTCTTTGCTTGATGAGCAAAGTAAGAAGAAGTATGTTGAGACATGTAATATATGCTTAACTTGTGACTTAATTGATGAATCATTATATAAGCCTATCATTGTTGCTCCCACTAACCCTTCTTGTAGCGCTTCTACTTTCACTTCATCTAGTAGTGATGGTTTCACTTGTGATGCCTCACTAATGGTTGAGAATGAGACCCTCAAGAAGGAGGTCAATAAGCTCACTCACACCTTGGCTAAGGCCTATGGTGGTGAGGACCGCTTGCTTATGTGCTTGGGTAGCTAAAGAGCTTCTCTCTACAAAGAGGGATTGGGCTATACCCTCAAGAAAGGCAAGGCGGACTTTCCTCCTCACAAGACTAGTTTGTGAAGAACAATGGTCGGTTTTACACTAGTTGCAAGCAAGTTGGTCATAAAGAGCATAAATGCAAGAATAAGAGCAAAAATGCTAATGTATCCTCGATTAAGATTAATTCTTTCTATGTGCTTACTAA
Source organism: Miscanthus floridulus (assembly GCF_019320115.1). Classification (NCBI taxonomy): domain Eukaryota; kingdom Viridiplantae; phylum Streptophyta; class Magnoliopsida; order Poales; family Poaceae; genus Miscanthus; species Miscanthus floridulus. Next base: position 25,819,511 of record NC_089586.1, on the reverse strand, counting down.
GGGTGCAAATGGTGTAAAGGCTAAGTTTATTAGTACACCATGGATGGGCTCAAAGAAGAAAGCCATTTGGGTGCCAAAGAGCTTGGTCACTAACCTTCAAGGACCTAAGCAAATTTGGGTATCTAAAAAGAATTGATCTTCTCTTGTAGGTCAATTACAAAGCCGGAGGAAGGCATTGGGTTCTTGATAGTAGGTGCACTCAACACATGACCGGTGATGTAAGAATGTTCAACTCAATCAATACCAATGGCAATGATAGTTATAATAGTATCATATTTGGTGACAATGGCAAAGGCAAGGTCAAAGGGCTTGGTAAGATTGCAATATCCAATGACATGAGCATATCCAATGTGTTGCTAGTAGAGAGCTTGAGCTTCAATTTGCTATCCGTGGCTCAATTGTGTGATCTTGGATTCAAATACATATTTGGGATAGATTATGTAGAGATCATAAGTGTAGATGGCACTAACTTGATCTTTAAACGCTTTAGATATGAGAATCTATACTTGGTTGATTTCAATGCTAGTGAAGCTCAATTATCTATATGTTTGTTCACTAAGTCTAGCATGGGTTGGCTATGACATACAAGGCTTGGTCATGTTGGAATAAAATAATTGAATAGATTGGTTAAGCATGACTTGGTTAGAGGCTTGAAAGATGTTGTGTTTGAGAAGGATAAGCTTTGTAGCTCTTGTCAAGCCGGCAAACAAGTTGGAAACACCCATCCTAAGAAAAGCATGATGAGCACTAGTAAAGCATTTGAGTTGTTGCACATTGATTTGTTTAGGCCAACACAATACACTAGCATCGGTAGAAATAAATAGGGAATTTTTGCCACAGGACATCACGAAAACGCATATTTTGCTGCAACACACCGCCAACGCCATCGTTTGCTGAGTACCATTATGAATTCGATTATGTTTGCCACAGCACACCACGACCATTATTTTAATGATTTCTAGAGTTTGGGAGAGAGAAACCTTCTAAAATGACATCAGATGCCCCTGTGGACCGGCATTGGTCGACCAAACCCGACTTGGTGGAGCCAGACCAGGTTTGAGCCGGACCCGACTAGGTCGAGCCAAACCCTAGCCAAACCAGGTCAACGCCGTCATAGCTCGTCTTCTCCACTCTCCCTTCCACCGTCACCACTCTCCCTCGCAGACACTCTCCCTCGCCGCCGTCACCTCCCTCACGGCCTCACCGCCACTCTCCATCGCCACCTGCAGCTGCTACCCTCGCCGCGCCCCTCGCCACCACCCTCGACTCCACCCTCGCCATCGTAGCCGCCGTGCCATTACATGGATGCGTGAAGATGGCTTCGTCGGTGCAACAGAAGCAGCTCCGCCTGAGCATCGATTCACCGTCGAAGGGGGTGAATCTGTCATGGGTTCCTGATGGGTATGCACTTTCCCCTCTTCCACCAATTGTTTGTTGTTCTTGTCTTGCAATGAAATCTAGGACGATTTAGTTAGGGTTTTCATGAATTCTTGTTTTAGGATGGACATTAGTTCTGCAATACGGATAGCGGTGCGTGTCCTAGCTTACTATGAGGTTTGCGATGACGGTAGGCACGTTGGTCATAGTGCAATAGATTTTCAGCTAATTCGGGATAGGGACACTCTTAATCTCAAGGATTTAACTGCGGATGTATCTAAAAGAGTGTGTCCTAGGAAGAATCAGGGGTTCAATTTGTGTTTTTTTAACAAGCACAAGCAGAGTTATACCAGTCTAACCTCTGATTCAACTTTGATGAATGCTACTGAGAACTATTGGGAGCTAAGGAGGCTACCTTTGTTTGTGAGTTTCTATGATACAGTTCCTATTTCATTTAGTCAGAGTGTGTCTTTGGATAATGAGGCATGTGCTACTGTCTCAAGGATGGAATGGCAATGGCTCTGGAAGAGCTTCAAGGCAAGTGGGATGACAGCTTTGAAGATGTTTTCAGATTCAAGGCTGAGGTGGAGAGGACAAATCTAGGAAGCATTGTGGACATTGAGTGGGCTATGGTTGGGAAGAAGATGAGGTTCACAAGGATGTTTGTGGCATTCAACAGCTGTGTTCAATGTTTTTTGAATGGATGCAGACCCTTCCTTGGTGTGGACTCAAGCCACCTAACTGGGAGATGGAGAGGGCAACTAGCTTCTGCTTCAGCTGTGGATGGACACAACTGGCTTTTTCCAGTAGCATATGGTGTATTTGAGTCAGAATCTGCTGACAACTGGTAGTGGTTTTTTGAGAAACTAAAAGTTGCCATTGGATCTCCTCCAGGCCTAGTGATCTGCACAGATGCAGGGAAAGGTATAGATAAGGGAGTTGCCTCTGTCTTCTCAGATGGAGTAGAACATAGGGAGTGCATGAGACATCTAGTGAAGAATTTCAACAAGAGGTATAGAGGTGTAGTGTTCAAGAAGCACTTGTGGCCAGCCAGCAGGGCTTACAACCAAAGACACTTTGATCGCCATTACAACATCATGAAGGCTGCATCACCAAGAGCAATGCAATGGATAGAGGACAACCACAAGCACTTGTGGTGTAGATGGAGGTTCTCCCATGCATGCAAATGTGACTATGTTACTAACAACATAGCAGAGACTTTCAACAATTGGATTAGGAATGAAAAGTCCCTTGCCTTAGTTCCTCTGTTGGATAGGATTAGGCAAATGATCATGGAGAAGCAAGATATCAGAAGGGCATTGTCACTGAGGTTGACAGACAAGATCTTGCCTCAAGTCACCAAAGAACTTCATGCTATGAGTAGAAACTTGTAGTATGTCATACATAGGGGGCCCAACAACACTGCAGAGATTCAAGGTACTACTAAAGAATTGAAAACTTGGAGGCATACTGTGGATCTTGAGAGCAGAACATGCAGCTGTCAAAGGTGGCAGATTTCTGGATTGCCATGTACTCATGCTCTCTGTCTCATCCATTCAATGCACAATAGAAGTGTTGAGGACTATGTGGATGACTACTTTTCAGTTGATAAGTTCAAGAAGGCATATGAACATGTGATCAAGCCCATGACCGATAGGAATCAATGGCCTGAAGTAGATATGGGTTTCAAACTTTGGCCCCCATTGTTGAAGAGAGCTGCAGGCCGCCCAAGAACTAGGAGGATCAAAGGTGTTGAAGAAGGTGGAAAGTCAACTTCCCAGAGATAGTGCAAGAGGTGTGGTTAGTTTGGTCACATGATGAAGACATGCAATGAGACTGTGTATGACTCTGATGCACCACCACCAGCAAAGAGACCAAGGACAAAGAAGACCACTGCTGCAGCAACAACTGTATCCACCCAACAATCACAAATTGAAGGTGCACCACCAGCTCTGACTAACAGCCCAGCTCTGACTAACAGCCTAGCTCTGTCTCAAGAAATCAGTGTTGCACCACCAGCTCTGACTAACAGCCCAGCAACAAACACTAGGAGGTATTTAATCTCTGTTTTGAAATAGCCCAGCATTGTCACTTGTTTCCTCACCTTTTCCTGTCATTCCTATTGTTTTATGTGTCTAACAGTCGCAAGAGGGCATTGTAGTATGCTGCTGAAACTTCCCCCCCAACAGCTGACATGAGGCAGAAAAAGAAAGGGAAAAGAATGAAGAAGGACCTGAGCAAGAAGACAACCAAGGCAAGCAAAGTGAGCAAGACCACCAAGAAAAAGAAGTCTGAGAGTATGGAAACAAGCAAGACAGTGGCTGTTTCAGAAGAGATGACCAACAAGAGGATCAACAAGAAGAAGTTGATCATAGACATGTGATGACAAAATTTATTAGTTGTTATGTAATGAAACTGTTGTGTAATGAACCTAGTGTGTACTAAACCTAGGGTTGGCAGACTATGTTTCCCTTTTGCGCTTAAACTCATAGCTTGTGGCTGCTGTGTTATGAACACTGATATGTAAGCTTATTATGAAGGCCAGACTTTATTGGCATGCTGACTTTATTATGTGTTATGCCAATTTATCTTAATTCCTAAGTGTGATACAATTATGTGTTATGCCAGTTCAAAAATGAGTGTGACACAATTCTGTTGCAAGAAGATGCAAGCTAAGATGCTGGATACATGATTACATACTGATACATGATAAGGTTCACAAATTGAGTCTTTGAAATAAGCTGCTGATAGCTTGATACATGATAAGCTGTTGTTATGCATCACTTAACCAACAACACTAACAAAACTAAAACTAAAATAAACACCTTTACAGCACCAACTACAAGCAGTCTCTCTCCAATCTTATCCATCTTTGTCATCAATTTGCTATTGCTATCAACTAATGCCTTAAGCAGTGCCTCTGAATCTTTGAGATGAATGACTGCACTCTCCATCGATTCTTGGCAGGCATCAACACCTTGGCAGGCCTTCAACATGTCCTTGCCATCCTTCATCACCTCTAGCCCCATGCCATCACGACCTCTAAGCTGGCTGAAATGGCGAGGAAGAACACCTTTGGAGACCAACAATGGGACATAGTGTTCTTCAAAGTAGTATGTGCGACAGGCATAATCGGTCTGCAAACCAGAGATGAAAAAATCAACAAAAAACGCATCAAAAAAAGAGATGCAATTCCACCACAACTTACATGCTCCAACAGTGGACACTTGTAGAACCGCTTCCCCTTGCTGCCCTCCTTATGTGAAACGCGACCAATGAGAAGGGTTCTGCACTTGGAGCAAGGTACCAATGGCAAGAATCCTGCTTCATCTCTGTAGGGCTCGAGCTCTGGAATGCGAAGTTCGTCTCTGTAGGCCGAGTGTGACGCTCCGAACGGCGTGGATTGCGAGCTCGAAGCCATGGGGATCTAGGGTTCTTGCATAGGGGAACGGGACGGTGCTAGCAGAGGAAGAAAAAGGGAGGCAGCGGTAGGAGGGAGACGATCGGGCCAACTTTACCTGGTCCAACCAGACCAGCAACGCGCAGGGGCAAAATTGTCTCCTCACTGCGGTTTCTCTCTCCCAAACTCTAGAAATCATTAAAATAATGGTCGTGGTGTGCTGTGGCAAACATAATCGAATTCATAATGGTACTCAGCAAACGATGGCGTTGGCGGTGTGTTGCAGCAAAATATGCGTTTTCGTGATGTCCTGTGGCAAAAATTCCCAAATAAATATGACTTTGTGTTAGTGGATGATTACACTAGATACACATGGGTATTCTTTCTAGTGGACAAGAGTGATGTATTTACAACATTCAAACCATTTATCAAGGGCATTCACAATGAGTTTGAAACAACCATCAAGAGAATTAGAAGTGACAATGGTAGTGAGTTCAAGAACACTAGAATTGATGAGTTGTGTGATAAATTTATAATTAGACATCAATTCTCGACCAAGTACACTCTACAATCAAATGACCTTATTGAGAGGAAGAATAGAACACTCATTGATATGGCAAGGTCTATGTTTAGTGAGTACAATGTGAGTCAATCTTTTTGGGCCTAAGCTATCAACACGGCTTGCTATTGTAGCAACCGCCTTTATTGTCACCCATTGAAAAAGAAGACACCATATGAGCTCTTGAATGGTAGAAAGCCAACATTTCATATTTTTGGGTCTTTGGTTGCAAATGCTATATCTTGAAGAAAGGCATTAGATTGGGGAAGTTTGACAAGAAATATGATGAAGGATTCCTACTTGGTTATTCCACTACAAGCAAAGCATATAGAGTTTGGAATTTGGATAGTGGTACTCTTGAGGAAGTTTATGATGTTGAATTTGATGAAACCAAGGGTTCCCAATATGAGAGTGAGAACTTGGAAGATGTTAGAGGCATTCAACTTTCAAATGTCATGAAGAATATGTATGTTGGTGAATTAAGGCCTAGGCAAGTGAATGATGATGAATATGATCAATTGAAAGTGCTCTCTAACTGAAATGTGCAAGATGATATAAATCAAGCTAGTACAAGTGACTCTCATGACTATGAACAAGATCAAGTGGCTAGTGCATTATCTCAATCCAATGATCAAGCAAGTGCAAGCAATCAAGTTCCAATCCTTCAAGCCAGTGTGAAGAATTGAATAACTTCACAAGAAATCAAGTATGGAAATTGGTAGAGAGACCAAAGGGAAACAATGTGATTGGAACCAAATGGGTCTTTAGAAACAAGCAAGATCAAGATGGGATAGTAGTAAGGAACAAAGCAAGATCGGTAGCACAAGGCTATACACAAGTTGAAGGTCTTGACTTTGGAGAAACATATGCCCTGGTTGCTAGATTGGAAGTAATTAGAATCTTATTGGCCTATGCCTGTGCCCACAACATTAAGCTCTATCAAATGGATATCATGAGTGCATTTCTCAATGGTTACATCAATGAAGAAGTATATGTTGAGCAACCTCCTGATTTTGAAGATGACAAGAAGCCCGACCATGTGTACAAATTGAAGAAGGCATTGTATGGATTGAAGCAAGCACCTAGACCATGGTATGAGAGATTGAGGGACTTCCTACTCTCTAAAGGGTTCATGATGGGCAAGGTTGACACCACTCTTTTCACCAAGAAGATTGGCAAAGACTTATTTGTGTTGCAAATCTATGTTGATGACATTATATTTGGATCAACCAATCAAGACTTTTGTGAAGAGTTTGGAAAGATGATGGCTAATGAGTTTGAAATGTCCATAATTCGAGAGTTAAGCTACTTCCTTGGTCTTCAAATCAAGCAATTTAAGAATGGTACATTTGTGAGTCAAGGCAAGTACATCAAAGGCATGCTCAAGAAGTTTGGTATGAGTGATAGCAAAGCCATTAGTACACCAATGGGAACAAATGACAACTTGGATAGTGATTCAAGTGGCAATATGGTGGATCAAAAATTATATCGGTCTATGATTGGAAGCCTACTCTATGTGACCGCATCAAGGCCGGATGTCATGTTTAGTGTATGCATATGTGCAAGATTTCAAGCCTCACCAAGAGAAAGTCATTTGAAGGCTACAAAGAGAATATTGAGGTACTTGAAACATACACAAAATATTGGTTTGTGGTATCCCAAAGGAGCAAAGTTTAAGCTAGTTGGTTACTCCGACTCGAATTATGTAGGATGCAAGGTTGAAAGGAAGAGCACCTCAGGCACATATCAATTATTGGGAAGATCACTTGTTTCATGGTCATCAAAGAAGCAAAATAGTGTTGCATTATGAATCGCCGAAGCCGAATATATATCCGCCGGTAGTTGTTGTGCATAGATATTTTGGATGAAGGCCACCTTGAATGATTATGGAATCAAGTTTAAGAAAGTGCCATTGCTATGTGACAATAAGAGTGCAATCAAGTTGACCAACAATCCGGTTCAACATGTAAGAACAAAGCACATTGATGTCTGCCACCATTTCATAAGAGATCACCAACAAAAAGGGGACATTTGCATTGAGAGTGTAGGCACCGAAGATCAACTTGCCGATATATTCACCAAGCCATTGGATGTGAAAAGGTTTTGCAAGCTAAGGAATGAGTTGAACATATTAGATTTCTCAAATTTGTGTTGATGCACCTCCCCACTTATATGACATGTCTCTCCTTCGAGTAATCCAAGGTAAAAGTTGATTGGCATAGCATACATCCTTACTAAGGACACGATTAGTGCATCTAGTCATCTTTCACATCTAATAGGCTCATTCATGAAAATCAAATGAATTTGATGTTTGTATGGTACCACTATTGCTTCTATGCTTACTTTGGTCTAGTGGTAGCATATGACATGTTTGCGGGCTTGTAAACCTAGTGTTTGATCTAGAAAATGAGCTATAAGTGTTTAACTCAACATGGTACAAGATAACCCTTATTTGGAGGTGTGAAGAAGCTTGTCCTTGGATCAAACCGAGTTAAATATCTTTGGCAAATGATCTAGATTGGACCAAATTTGGGAAAATGATCCTCACCCCATTGATTGGCATTGATAATCTCAACCTATCTAAATTTTGAACCTTTGTGGTCATTGATGACAAAGGGGGAGAAATAGTGTTGGGTTCATAAACCTAGGGTCCCCGAAGGGCCTGCTTCCCAGCAAAAGCTCGGCCCAGCAGACAACATTACAACAACGCGTGACTCTTGGGCTGGCCCAATTACCTAATGATGGGCCGGAAGAGCGATCCAGTCTCTGACCGAAAGGCCTAGCCAAGGAGGGGACGATGCTTGCTTCCGACTCCAACTCGCTTTTCTGACCAGGAATACGCTGAACCTCTGCTTACAGCTCTTCTCTGACCGACGCGGTTGAAACCAACTGGGAACGACCAACCAGGGACGCCCACTCGGTGAGGACCCAATAATTAGGCAGAGCAGATAAGGCCAGGCGCTTAAGTCAACCGCAATACCGAGGACCGTACCATGCACACCTATAGGACAGTGCCGCCAGGCCATGCCAGAAGGGTGCTTTGCAACCTTCCAGGCATGTTAGAACCCAAATAGTGTTGTGTGAGTCGACATTTGCCTTACAGTGTTATGGGAGCCATCATTTGCCATACCAGGCGAACATGGTAAAGCCTGCCACATGCGTCTGACATAAACAGTATTGTGGGCGCCAACGACTATCTTGTACCCGACAGCGTGGGCAACAAGACTGAGTAGCATACATGCACACACACACACACACACTCTCTCTCTCTCTCTCACTTGTAAGGCCATCCCCTTCACCTATAAAAGAGGATGCACTCTCTCCCAATGGAGGATGGTTAATTCCGACTCTATCTCAGCTTAACTTAGACATTTTGAGCACTCGAACAACTCCACAGCTCTAGAACGCTAAAGCTACACAGAGCATATGTTCCAATACTTAGCGCATGTTGGCCCTTCAGGTCAGAGCCCAACCAAACCTTTAACACCCCCATTCTATTCCCACTCATTTGTAACCCCATAGTAAACTTTGAGCACCTGGGCTCAGGAATAAAGTCACCAACCGACTAGAACTGGACGTAGGGCACATTGCCTAAACTAGTATAAACCCTGTGTCATCGAGTGCTAGGCCACATCTGATCACAACGCGTGGCAAAACTACAAATATTTACTTGTTGGTCACTTTTCGCATCGACAGTTGGCATCGTCCATGGGGAGGACACCGTACGTTCATGCTTTTGGTCATCGGATGGCCCACCTTTCCACCATCTTCGAGATGGCGAGCTCAAACGGTATGACTCGCTTTGGCTCGCTGGAGTTTCCCATGCTCCCACCTATTGGGATGTGGGTACCTCTCGTCTTCGAGCCATCCCAGACCTTTCTCTTTAGAAGCCTAGACTTCACCGCCGACTGGCTCGGCATGCTTCACCTCCATGATGAGGCACTTGTCCTGGTGCCCATCGGAAGAGGAGCTCCCTCTGTCAGCTCCGGGCCACCGGACGACCTCAATGACAAGACACCTGTGCTTCCCTCTAAGCCCACGCTAGGCTTAAACCCCACTATGAGTAACGTACATATTGTTCTTTACTCATTATTTAATATCTTTCGCCGACTCTCCGGAGGGACCCCATTGTCCCCACCACAACCGCCATGCGACTGATCCCCCTACAGCCTCATGTCCCTCATAGATGCATATGCGTGGGGCTCCAAAAGATGCTGATGCTGCCCCCTCCCACATCCGAATTCGTGGGGATGGCGGGCTACGCTCCCACCTCATTCCACAACCTCATGGATGACAAGGTTGAAAGCGATAGCTCTAGCATCGGCGATGTTATGCACCTAGCCACCCTCTGTCCCAGGAGTGTGCTATGGTAGACGCTCCGAGACAGCCACCGATGGTAGCGAAGTCTCTACAGACTCACACCCCTTCGGACCCTTGTGCGGAGGCCCTCACGCATGCGCAGGAGCACGGCGAGAAGTTACGATAAACGTGGCAGAGCCAGCCGCCACCTGTGCCGGTGCGCTCGACGCAGCACGCTATGCCACGTGAGTGTAACCCAGTAAGCGATGCCCAAGGTTGCGCCCGTCAGGTCCAGCGCAACATCCTAGATGGAGGAAACGATCCCCCATAGTTCGCTCAGGCTGGCCAGAACATTGCCGCTACAGTGATGCTTCTACACGGTGTTCCCAAGCCTGTTAACCCCTAGGAGCAGGCGATCCACTGGAACCTCCGGGCACTGGTGGAAACCACCACCGTTCAACAAGTGGAGAGCTCCGCATCACGACATCAGCTCATGGCCTCTTTCCCCACTAGGGGAATGGGGGCGCACTAGTCGAAGCGCTCCATCCGCTCACCACTATAGTCGCCGGGAGTGGAACAGGAGGCCACAGTTGAATCACGGCCTGACCCGGTGCCCGTTCCACACCGACCACCTATGTGTGAATGGCTCGAACCAAACTACAATGCTCACAACATCATCAATAATTAGCATCAAGCTTGGCATGATGATGACGTCCATCAAGGGGCGATGAGAGCAGGTGGCACGGGCCTTGGTCGGACCATTGAGGGGAGCAGGGACACACACCCTAGGCATGGTCGCCGACCAGACAACCAAAGTCCCAGCCCAGATGGCCTGGGACCATGGGCCTTTGGCCATCGCATCCAGAAAGCACCGTTCCCATAGCACTTTTGACCACCCACTAACATCGCCAAATACATCAGGGAAACGAATCCCGATATATGGCTCGAAGACTTTCGGCTAGCCTACCAAGCTGGAGGAGTGGATGATGACCACTTTATCATTCAATACATCCCCATCTATGTGGGGGAGCATGGCTCGAATTCCTCCCGCCTAACAGCATCCGCGACTGATCGGATCTCAAAAGGATCTCCATTGGGAATTTCTAGGGCACGTATGTCCGTCCTAGGAATTCCTAGGACCTCAAGAGCTACCAACAGGATCCCAATGAGTCCCTACGGGATTACATCCATAGGTTCTCAAAACAATGCAACTCCTTTCCTGATGTCATTGACGTGGACGTCATCAGTGCGTTCCTCTCCGAAACAACCTGTGAGTTCTTGATCCACAAGCTCGGCTGTCTCAAGCCCCGTGCCACCCGTGACCTGCTCGACTTCGCCACGAACCATGCTTTCGACAAGGAGGTGGTCGGAGCGGTCTTTAGCGGAGGCCAAAACAAGGGCAAGGCCAAGCATGAGGACCAAGGCGAGGGCTCCTCCATGCAAAGGGGCAAAAAGAACAAGAAGGATCGGCGCCGACCGGCCGACTCCGCTTTGGTCGCCATGGCCGATTGTGCGGGCAAGCAACCCCAGCAAGGTTAGCCCGACCACTTTGACAAGCTTATGGAGAGCCCATGCACCAACCATGCCTACCCTATCAAGCACCTCTACAAGGACTATGAACTCCTCAAGCACTTTCTGCAGCAGGTCGGTGGGCCAAAGGATGGAAAGGGCAAGGAGGCAGTGGCCAAGAAAGAGGGCGTGACAGACAAGGATGATGATGGCTTTCCTGACCCCGAGGAATGCCTCATGATATTTGTGGGATCTGATGCCATCCACTCAAAGTGCCAGCACAAGGGGCGCTATAGAGAGGCATGCATCACTGAAATTGTCGTCCCCTCTTTCCTTGGCTGGTCAGAATCTCTGATCACTTTTGATCAGAGGGACCATCCTTCCCACATCGCTAGACCGGGTCACTACCCGCTCGTCGTTGACCCCATTGTCCGCAAGAAGCGCCTCACCAAGGTGCTGATGGATGGAGGCAGCGGCCTCAACATTCTCTACGTCAACACCCTCGACACCATCCTCATCCCCCGGTTGGAGCTCTGCCTAGTGAGCTCTCCCTTCCACGGTGTGATCCTAGGGATGCAGGCATACCCGCTCAGGCAGATTGACCTACCCGTCACATTTGGCGACCGAGCCAACTTTTGCTCAGAGGTCCTCACCTTCGAGGCGGTGGACTTCCTAGGGTCCTACCATGCCATCTTGGGGGCAGCCATGCTATGCCAAGTTCTTAGCAATCCCCAACTACACCTACCTCAAGTTGAAGATGCCTGGACCGAATGGCGTCATCACTGTGGGTAGCACCTTTTCGTATGCCTACATGTGCGACCATGAGCATTATGAGCTTGCCACTGCCGTCATCAACTCAGTCGAGCTCCCTCAGCTCAGAAATTCATCGACTCTAGCAATCCTAGACTGCAACAAGCCAACCTCCTCGACTGCCTTCCACCCAATAGAGGAAAATAAGGTGGTGGGGATCAACCCCACTGACCCAACCAAGATGGTGCGGATCGGGGCCAAGCTCCTGGCCAAATAGGAATGTGAGCTCACCAACTTTCTTTATGCCAATTGCGATGTCTTTGCATGGAAACCTTCTGACATACCGGGCATACCATGGGAGGTCGCTGAGCACGCATTACGCCTCGTCTCGGGCTCAAAGCCTGCCAAGCAACGCCTGCATTGCTTTGACGACGAGAGGTGTAGGGTCATAGGCGAGGAGATCACCAAACTACTGGTAGCTAGATTCATCAAGGAGGTATTCCACTCTGACTGGCTAGCCAATCCTGTTCTTGTTAAAAAGAAGAATGGGAAATGGAGAATGTGCGTTGATTATACTAGCCTCAACAAAGCATATCCGAAGGACCATTTTCCTTTGCCATGAATAGACCAGATAGTCAACTCCACCTCAAGATGTGAAATCCTCTTCTTTCTGGATGCCTACTCAGGCTATCACTAGATCACGATGAAAGAGTCTGACTAGCTCATGACTTTATTCATCACCCCGTATGGTTCGTACTGCTACGTAACCATGCCTTTCGGTCTGAAGAACGCCGGCGCCACCTATTAACGGTGCATGTAGCAATGCTTCACCGACCAAATCAACCCACTCGACCAACCTGACCAAGTCGAGCGGCCAAAACCAACAATTGCCATCTATGTAGATGGCATAGTGGTCAAAACGGCTCAAGCTTGTGACTTGATCGCAAACTTAGCCGCAACGTTCGTAAACCTCCGAAGGTTCAGCATCAAATTGAATCCCGAAAAATGTGTTTTTGGGGATTTGAAGGGGAAGCTGCTTGGATACATCATGTCTGAACATGGCATCGAGGCCAACCCTGAAAAAATCACAGCCGTCTCCAACATGGTTTCTATACGCAACGTCAAGGGCGTACAGAGGCTCACCGGCTGTTTGGCCGCCTTGAGCTGGTTCATCTCCCGGCTAGGCGAGTGGGGGATGCCTCTCTACAAACTTCTCAAAAGACAGACACATTCATCTAGACTGAGGAAGCATAGTAGGCTTTGGAAAGCCTGAAAGCATCACTGACGTCGGCCCCAATCCTTGTCGCTCCCAAACAGGGAGAACCCCTCCTCCTCTATATCGCGGCAAGCAACCACGTGGTGAGCGCCGCCCTAGTCGTCGAATAGGAGGAGCCAGGACACCACCTGAAGGTCCAGCGACATATATACTTCATCGGTGAGGTACTCACCAACGCCAAGGTTTGGTACCCCCAAGTGCAAAAACTTCTATACGACGTGCTAATGGTGACCTAGAAGCTTCTGCACTACTTCACCGACCACGAAGTCATGGTCGTCACTTCATTCCTGCTAGGAGACATCGTCCGCAACTGCGACACTATGGGACGGATCTCCAAGTGGGCACTCAAACTAATGGGCCACGACATCAGGTATATCTCCCGCACCGCTATTAAGTCTTAGGCTCTCACGGACTTTATCGCTGAATGGACGGGGGTCCAGCTCCCGACCCTAGACGTCACCCATGAGTACTAGACGATGTACATCGATGGGTCTGTGATGGCACCTGGCTCGAGGGCTAGAGTGGTTCCGATCTCCCTGGATGGGAGCAGGCTCCGGTACGCAATCCATCTCCATTTTTTGGCCTCAAACAACACCGTGGAATATGAGGCCCTCATCAACGAACTACGCATCGCCATCGAGCTCGGCACTATGCGGCTGTATGTCCGTGGCGACTTAGAGTTGGTTGTTGAACAAGTCATGAAAGAGTCATCTTGCAAAAGCCCCCTCATGGTAGCATACTACCAGGAGGTGTGCAAGCTCGAGGACAAATTCTAGGGGATTGAACTACATCATGTCCCCCGAATGGACAATGATGCCGCTGATTTTCTCGCAAAATTGTCTACCAGGTGGGTTCTGTCTCTAGATGGGGTCTTCATCAATGACCTTCACGAGCCATCTGCCCGCATCCTAGAAGGTCCAATCCAAACACACTCTGACACCAATCTAGCACTTGGGGGCTCCGACCTTGGTGCCTCCATGACGATGTCGCCTACCGATGTCGCCGTGGTAGCCCTCGATCAAGCTGACTGGAGAGCACCGCTACTCGCCTACCTCCTCGAGGAGATTCTCCCACTAGAAAGGACTAAAGCATGATAGATCGCTCGACACGCCAAGATGTTCGTCACATTCGGTAACAAACTTTATAAGCGAAGTCCATCGGGAGTACTCATGAAGTGCATCCATACCAACCAAGAGAAATAGCTCCTCCTCGAGGTCTATGCCAGAATCTATGGACACCACACGGCCCCAAGGTTGCTGGTCAGAAAAGCCTTTCGCCAAGGTTTTTACTAGCCCACTACGCTACGAGATGCAGAGGAGGTTGTCCATAGGTGTGAAAGGTGCCAGTTCTACGTTCAACAAACTCATTTGCCAGTGCAGGAGCTTCAAACCATCCCCATCACCTGGCCATTCATGGTCTGGGGCCTCGACATGGTCGAATCCCTCAAAAAGTGCTCGGGTGGCTTCACTCACCTACTCGTAGTGGTGGAAAAATTCACCAAGTGGATAGAGGCGAAGCCCATCACCAACATTCGCTTGGAAGCGGTGGTCAGGTTCTTCCTTGACATCATCTATCATTTTGGTGTTCCTAACTGTATCATCACTAACCACGGAACTAACTTCACCGGGAAGAATTCCTAGACTTCTGTGATGGTATGGCATCAGGATCGATTGGGCCTCGGTCGGACATCCGCGTCCTAACGGTTAGGTCAAGCCAGCCATTGCCATGGTCCTCCAAGGACTTAAGCCATGCATCTTCGACTGACTTAATAAGTATACCGGGCGATGGGTTGTAGAGGTCCTAGCAATCCTTTGGGGGCTAAGAATGACCCTAAACCGATCTATAGGGTTCACACCTTTCTTCCTAGCCTACGGAGCTGAAGCAGTGTTGCCCTCCGACCTTGACCATGGCGCCCCAAGAGTGAAGGCCTTTGACCGAGACCGAGCCACAGAGGCTCAGAAGGACGTGGTTGACCTACTCGAGGAGGCTCATGAGTTGACCGTCATCCGCTCTGCTCGCTACCAGCAAACTCTTCATAGGTACCTTGAAAGAAAAATCAGAGGGAGAATCCTCGAGGTCGGTAATCTCGTGCTCCAGAGAACCCAATCAACCAAGGAGAAACATAAACTCTCTCCACCATGGGAAGGACCCTATACGATGACCGAGGTGATCCGACCGGGCACCTACCGGCTAAAGCATGACAACGGCAACGTTCTTACTGTCGCATCCAATTTTGCAAAGCAAAACCAAGTACTCATATATGTGCGCCCAGGAAGTCCAAACACACACATATATCACAAATTGCAATAGTATCAAAGTAAAGTACTTATTACATCGCATATCTCATCATAAAGTTAATACAAAGTTTGCTCGAAGGCAATATTATTACAATCACAGCGGAATAACTAGCCCAACTGCCATAGGGACTCCAACTGGTGAATGTCTCCCTAGTAGTCCTAGACATCCTCCGGAAACTCTTCATATCCATTATCTATTACCCATCCGGGATTTTCATTGGATGTAAAGCAAGTGTAAGCTCACCATGCTTAGCAAGTATAACAAAGGGATCTATGAGGCTCAAATAGGCTTGACACTGTTTGACTGCGGTTCGCAATTTTAGTTGATCAAATTTTAGCATCCTGAATTACTACTTTAATGAACAGTCCCAATTCCCAAGTGGTATTAAAGTATCATCAAGCTTTATCTCATATCCCATCCATCCATCATCCACAGTAACCACTAATCTCGAAGGATCCAGACCGCTCGTATCCGTGAGCACGGCTGTTATAACAGGTTAATTATTTCTGTAGAAATTGTACATCTTTACCCACCGAGCCATGATTCCCAATGCCGGGGTTCATGAGACCCACTACACCTCTTCCTAGGAAGTGTGGCAGAGTTTCACTATGAAACCCTTAGCTAGTTGCACTAACAGGTCATAGCTACAGAGGAATGGCACGCGTGGGCATCGCAGCACGGTGCACACCCTAACAGAAAAAGGAAAGATACCCTCTTACCCCTTACTGGAGCTATAGACGAGCTAGTACAATCTAGATAATAGGTTAAAGTCAGAGCCATGTGACACTCAGGGTTGTACGGTCCCTCCTGGGTTGCCGCTTCAGGATTAAGTCCTTATGGAGAGGCACTAGAGTACTCAACCCTGTACTCCAGCCCCCTATCTGTTACTAAAAAGTTCCATTTAATCACATTGCATATAGCCTTTAATCATATTTAACAGTTACTTCATGTTAAGCACTGCAGCATCTATCCAAAATGCCTACCCAATAAACCCAGGTATCAAGGATTTGTGGTACAAGGAATTATCTAGGTAAAGTCCTTAAAGGCAATTCAAATTAAACACATGCATGAATGTAAGTGGTAGTAGTTCATAGGTAACAAGGGGCCTTTGGTACACTTGCCTTCCTCAAAGTCATCCTGGGAGTACTGCTTATCCTGCTGGGGGTCCTCAGTCACCTCAAATGGCTCACCCTCTAATCGTGATCCAATCATCAATCAAGCATCATTCCATTCATTACATGCATACAAGATAGATTTCCATTAGAACAGTACACCAAACAGTGAAAACATATGTTGAAAAGCTTACAGATCTATTCTATGCATTGCTACGAACACATGAGCGAAAGAATCACTCAAATCGGACTTAAAACGTGAAAGTTATGCATGAAATAAGATGTAATGGCAATTCTGTAAATAAACTAAACCTATTTTTGAATTAAAACAATTAAAAATCTGAATTTAAATGAAATTTGGACTGGGCATACTATTTCTGGAAACTACAGGGACTTGAACAAATAAAAACAGGACTGAATAAAAATTAATTTGAACTGATGAGTACCGCGGGTTGAATCTGAGAAAATAGAGGGGCTAAAGCGCAAAAGTGTTCGGCTTTGACTAGGGGTTTGACCCGACTGTTGATCAGGGCGACACGTGGCGGCTGCTGACTGGGCGCGGTGCACCACGCAGGCGTGTGCGCGCTGACGCAGGCACGGCGCGCTGGGTCCACGAGCCCACAGTGGACCGACCACTTAACCCCGAAGGGGTACGCAATCTCGACCGCTCATTCAAAATCCGACGGCGTAGGGGTGAGGGTAGGGCAGTGGCTCGCTGAGGAAGAGAAGGATGCCGGCGGTGCCATGGCCGGTGCGAGCTGGTGTTGCCGATAGGGCTGTCCAGGGCGCCAAATCATGAATAGAGGGCACAGGGAGGTGGAGAAACTCACCGCGAAGCGTCCGGATGTGGTTGCGGCGTCCAGGGAGGCTCGATAGGGGTGGTCGACAGCGGCGGTGACGACTGTAGAGAGAGGGAGGTGTGGGTGAGGTGAAATCCAAGCAAACCGTGACAGAAACCGAGAAAGGAAGGCACCTACGGTTGCGGGGGACAATGGCGAAGCTCTAGGAGTCTTCGGAGATGAGAATAGCGCTCGGGAGGAGGAGTTAGCCGGCGGCGGTGGCTCACAGCTGCGAGCAGGGGATGAAGAAGGGCAGAGGGGAGGGCTCAGCCTTTATAGGTGGGCGGGCTATGGTGTGGAAGGAAGGGGAGCGGGGCGGATTGGCGTTTTCCTGGCATGGGCGCCGGTGGCTTTCCATACGGGCACGGCGGCTTACCAATCGGGGCTGCGCCATCGTCGGGCAGAGAAAGGAAAGGGGGCACGGGGAAGAAGGAAAGAAGACAACAGCGTGCAGGCGGCTGACAAGCGGGACCAGCTGTGCAGCGGGAGAGAGAAGGGAGAGAGCAGCGGCGTGGGCGTTGTGGGCCGCGGTGCCGAGGCGGGCCACGCTAGTGGGCTGTGCTGCGGAGCAGGCCGGTGCGGGAAAAAGGAAGGGCCGCGCGCGGGACAGGCCGAAGCGGGGGGGGGGGGGAAGGAGAGAAGGGAGGGGGGAGTTTGGCTGGGCCACCAGCAACGGGCCAACGCCAGGCAAGTCAGGCTAGGAAGGGGGAGGAAGAAGGCCGGGCCGGTTCTGGAGTTGGGCCAGAATGGAAGTAGGTGAATTCTTTCCAAAATCTGATTTTTTTCCAAATCTATTTCCTCCATTTCCATTTTTAAGCCAAATTCAAATAAGATTTGAATTCAATTTCAATTCATCTAGCCCTACACTCAATCAAAAACCATATGATTCGGCATGAATGCAACAAACAAGTTTCTAAACTTATAGTTTATTTTATTTATACAATATTTATTATTTGGCCTAAGTTAGAAATACCTAGAAAATGTATTAAAAGGGCAAGAATTTAATTGCTAATTTGTAGTAGAATTTTGGGTGTTACAAACCTACCCCCCTTAAGATGAATCTTGTCCTCGAGATTCGGATGGTTCAAAGAGATTGGGATAGTCAGTTCTCAGATCTTCCTCTCTTTCCCAAGTTGTCTCATCCACTGAGTGTCTGTTCCACTGAACCTTGCAAATTCTTATTATTTTGCTCCTTGTGATTCTCTCCGCTGTTTCTAGGATTCTTACTAGATATTCTTTGTATGATAGATCCCCTCGGATATCCAGTTCTTCCAAAGGTAGTTGTTCCTCAGGTACTCTCAAACATTTCTTAA
Source organism: Miscanthus floridulus (assembly GCF_019320115.1). Classification (NCBI taxonomy): domain Eukaryota; kingdom Viridiplantae; phylum Streptophyta; class Magnoliopsida; order Poales; family Poaceae; genus Miscanthus; species Miscanthus floridulus. The sequence goes on along the minus strand of NC_089586.1, from coordinate 25,800,779 downwards.
GTTGTGACACATGGAAAACATCATGAACACCTGAGAGCTGCTCTGGTAACTCTAGCTGGTAAGCAACTTCTCCTCTCCTATTGATGATCTTGAATGGTCCCACATACCTAGGTGACAACTTTTCCTTGGTATGAAATCTCTTTACTCCTTTCATAGGTGAAACTTTGAGATAGACAAAGTCACCGATTTCAAATGCCAAATCTCTTCTTCTCGTGTCCGCATAGCTTTTCTATCGGGACTGTGCAACCTTTAGGTTTTGCCTTATTGTTTGCACTTGTTTTTCTGCCAGTTGCAAAACATCTGGTCCAAAGACTTGGCTTTTCCCCGTTTGATTCCAAAACAATGGTGTTCTGCACTTCCTGCCATACAATGCCTCAAACGGTGCCATCTTAAGACTCTTTTGGTAGCTATTATTATAGGAGAATTCAGCATAAGGTAAACTCTTATCCCAACTTGTCCCATACTTCAGAGCACAAGCTCTTAGCATATCCTCTAAGATCTGATTTGTTCTCTCGGTCTGTCCATCTATTTGAGGATGGTAAGCTGAGCTAAAGTTCAACTTCGTATCCATTGACTCATGCAATTTCTGCCAAAAATGTGATGTGAACTGTGTACCCCTATCCGAAACAATCTTCTTTGGTACTCCATGTAAACATACAATCCTTTCCATATATAACTCTGCTAACTTTGCACTCGAATAAGTTACCTTGACCGGAATGAAATGGGCCACTTTTGTCAGACGGTCAACAATCACCCAGATAGAGTCAAATCCTCTCTGTGTACGGGGTAATCCAACTATAAAGTCCATTCCAACTTCTTCCCATTTCCACTTGGGTATCTTCATAGGCTGTAGTAAACCTGCTGGCCTCTGATGTTCTGCTTTCACTCTCTGGCATGTATCACATATAGCCACATGTTCAGCTACATCTCTTTTTAGTCCATACCACCAGTATCTCTCTTTAAGATCAAGATACATTTTAGTACTTCCTGGGTGTATGGAATAGGCTGAGTCATGAGCTTCCCTCAAGATGGACTCCCTAATAGATTTTACTTCTGGCACACAAATCCTTTTACCAAACCATACCGTCCCTTGATCATCCATATGAAAACCTGGGGCTTTACCAATCACTATACGCTCAGCGATGTCCTTGATCCTTTCGTCATTCAATTGTCCCTTACGAATTTCTTGTTCCAGAGTGGATTCTACCTCTAACTCCATGGTGTTGGCCACAATACCCAAATTCAAGTATTTGAACTCCTCACACAACTCTTCAGGTAGTTGAGTTGTATAGGCCATGTTCACATAACTCCTTCTACTCAAGGCATCTGCTACAACATTAGCCTTTCCCGGGTGATAGTGGATATCCAAATCATAATCCTTGATTAACTTGAGCCATCTACGCTGCCTCAGATTCAGATCTAACTACATGAATATGTACTTCAAACTCTTGTGGTCTGTATAAATCTCACACTTATGACCAATCAAGTAGTGCCTCCAAATCTTAAGAGCATGCACCACAGCTGCCAATTCTAGATCATGAGTCAGATAATTTAACTCATGTTTTCTCAGCTATCTGGATGCGTAGGCAACAACTCTGCCTTCTTGCATAAGAACACCACCTAGACCTTGCCGTGAGGCATCATAGTAGATAGAGAAGCTTTTGGTGAGATCAGGTAAGATAAGCACTGGGGCAGAAGTCAATCTCTTCTTCAACTCCTCAAAACTATCCTGACATTGCTTAGTCCATACAAATTTGGCATTCTTCTCTAACAACGTAGTCATGGGCTTGGCTAACTTAGAGAATCCCTCGATGAATCTCCTATAATACCTAGCCATACCCAGAAAACTCCGAATCTCACTAACATCTTTAGGTGGCTTCCAACTCAACACATCTCTAACCTTCTTAGGATCTACTACTACTCCTCCATTAGAGATTATGTGACCAAGGAAAGATACTTCTTTTAACCAAAACTCACATTTGCTGAACTTGGCATAAAGTTGATGTTCTCTAAGCTTCTGCAACACCAATCTCAAATGTCCTTCATGTTCTTCTTCATTCTTAGAATACACTAGTATGTCATCAATGAACACGACGACAAACTTGTCAAGGTACTCCATGAACACTTTGTTCATCAGATACATGAAGTAGGCATGTGCATTTGTCAGACCAAAAGACATGACTGTGAACTCATACAGTCCATAACGGGTCACAAAGGCGGTCTTGGGGATGTCAGTACGCCTTATCCTCAACTGATGGTATCCAGATCGAAGATCAATCTTGGAAAACACACAAGCCCCTTTCAATTGGTCAAATAGGTCATTAATTCTAGGTAGTGGGTATTTGTTCTTAATTGTGACCTCATTGAGTGACCTGTAGTCTATGCACATCCTTTGTGTACCATCCTTCTTTTCTACAAACAGTACTGGTGCACCCCATGGTGATGAACTAGGTTGAACATAACCCTTATCTAACAATTCCCTTAGTTGTTTCTTAAGTTCTGCTAATTCATTCACTCCCATTCTATAGGGTCTCTTAGCTATGGGTGCAGTTCCAGGTAAAAGTTCAATTATAAACTCGATGTCTCGGTCAGGTGGCATATCTGGCAATTCCTCAGGGAAGACATCTGGGTACTCATTTACTATCCTTATATCTTCTAGGGTTGTGCCTTCCAACTGATTAACCCGGAAGATTTCTGCAGCTGACTGAGTTGCCACATACACCACTTCTTCTCCAGTTGAAGTGATAAGATTCACAGAACTATTACCACAATTAATAACTGCTTTTTGTAACCTTAGCCAATCCATACCCAAGATGACATCGATACCGGTGGAATTTATGACTACAAGATTTGCTTGAAATTCTACCCCCCCCCCCCCCTTATGCTGAGACTAGCAGCTAAGCATATCCACTCTGCTTTCATTACCCCACCAGGTGAGCTTACTAACATGTGTTTCTTCATAACACTTACTAGAATACCATGCTTCTTTATGAATGTATATGTTATGAAGGAATGCGAAGCACCAGAATCAAAAAGTACTGTAGCTGAGTTTGAGTTGACCGGAAACGTACCGATCACCACATCCGGTGCCTCCTGAGCTGTTTCAGCAGTAACATGGTTCACCTTTCCCCGAACATAGTTCTGCTGTGAGTTAGCCGTCTTCTTGGGACATCTATTGGAGTAATGTCCTGGCTCTCCACAATTGAAGCATTTGTTGTCATTAACTGTATTTGGCGCTTTTGGTGCGCCATTCCTCTACGGAGCATTGGGGGCATTATTCCTCACCGGTACATTATTGGACTGCTGCTGGCGCTGAGCTGGTGCCTTATACTGCTGCTACTGCTGCTGTGCACGCTGCTACTGCTGGTTGAGGTTGGGACCTGTTTGACCTTGATAGCGCTGCTGAGGTTGAGTTTGTTGAGGGTTGGTACGGAAGCGAGAGTTGCTCCCGGATTGTTGTCCTTGAAATTTCCTCTTTTTGTCCTCCATCTGGCGGCGCTTGTTCTCAATCACTAAAGCTTTGTCCACCAGCTGCTGGAAGTTAGCAAAGGTATGAGACAACAGCTGGTACTGGAGACCATCATTCAAGCCCTCCATAAACAGCTCCTGCCTCTTTCCATCCTCGTCTACCTCAGTCGGTGCATACCGTGACAATTGTATAAACTTGTCACGATATTCAGCAACAGTCATGCTCCCCTGCTTGAGAGCCAAGAACTCCTTCTTCTTCAGCTTCATCAGTCCTGTAGGTACGTGGTGAGTGCGAAAGGCACTGCGGAACTCAGCCCAAGTGATGGGATTAGCTTCGGTGCGGCCGAAGCGGAATGAGTCCCACCAATCCTGTGCAGCTCCCTGCAACTGTCCAGAAGCATACAAAACCTTCTCCCTATCATCACATTGGGCAATCTCCAGTTGCCTCTCAATGGCACGTAGCCAATCATCAGCTTGGAGTGGGTCGGCAGAGTGCTTGAATACAGGTGGGTGTCCTTTCAGGAACTCTCCCCTCTTATCTCTGACATGAGGGGGTGCATTCCCATTCCCTTGCCCCATGTTCTGCATGTTCTGGGCCATCTGTTGAAGCAACTGGGTCTGCATCATCATCAGCTGCTCCATGGTGACTGGGGGTGGTGGCGGCGGTTCCTCGCCTCCCTGGTTGTTCCTCCTGGTGTTCACCATCTGTAGAGGCATCATATAAGTCTCACATGTCCAAGCATATAACTCTTACAAGATACTGGGGTAACAAGAGTAGGTGTAGACAAGAGATATATGTAGGGTATGCAAGAAGATATTTGTTCTGAACTTTTCCAGCGAGTTGGATAACAGCTGTGCTGTAAAACGAGCATATCTCACTCTCTGATTATCATATGATTGCGTATCTTACCTTTCTGGAAAGCTTATGAAATTCTCTACAACTTTTGTTTAGAACACTTTTTCAGATTCTGACGTTTACTTAGTCAAATACAGATGATAAGCAGTACTGTTCCAGAATTCTGACAGCACAGAAACCTCAACTTACAACAGCTGTATCTCACAATTTATAATAGCTATTGAGGTGATTCCAGAGCCATAAGAAAGATGTTGAAGCCTACTTATCTCCATAAAAATTTCATGATCTTTGAACATCTAGATTACGAGATACGAACTGATAGAAACAGACTGCTCCGAATGATTCAGAATGGACAGCATGATAAAACGAAACCCAACTATTTATTCATAATATCCTTAAACCTTAACCTTAACTAAATGACCGTGGACATGCCCACAAGTCATCACAATCATATCAAAGATCCAAATCAAACATTATTCGTAATGATAAACATCCAACCATGCAACTAACACTTGTCCAACCATTAAAAGAAGAAACTAAATACTCTCTCGCGTAGCTACGCGTGCTTATTACATATTTTTAAGACTCTCCTATGGGTACGGGTCGATGTTGGTGCTGGTGCTAGGGTCTCCAGACTCTCCTCTGGTCCTCGGGGGCGACTGAGCGGGTACTCCTGAATCTTCTACATCTGGACCTCCTAGCTGCTTCTTCAATGTAGCGTTCTCACGGGCCAGCTGCATGTAGGCCCTCCCCATGACATCGAGCTTATCCAGGGCCTGATCCAAGTCAGTGTGGGTCTCAGCCAAGCACAACAGGGTAGGCCTTAGCCTCAGGTTCGCCTCTCCAAGTGGTGCAGCGATGTTGCACGTAGACTGTCCGCTCCGACGACGGGGAAGATAGCGATCGTCCTCCTAGGCGATGTCGTCGAAGTGACGGTCGCGGTTGACCATCAACGCCTACCGAGCTGCATCCCTGATGACGGCTGCACATGTGAGCCGTGCAGTGGTGGCGTGGTGGATGTAGCGCACCCGAGTCCCCTCTCGGATGTACACTTCTGTCTCCCAGAAGCCGGTGTAGTCAGGGTGGGTCCAATGCTCCGTCCTGTACTGAACAGTGCCTCCAGGGTGGTAGCGATGCACAAGTGCGAGAAGCCTAGGGTGGTAGTAGCCATCACCCTCCAAGTCGTAGTGGATCTCCGTAGTCCATCCTTGAGCCAACAGTGCATTGTGATCATCATCATTGTCATCACCCCCATCGTCTCCACCATCATCACCTCCATCAGCATCAGAATCATCAGAACCATCTCCATCATTGGGGTCACCAGCTCCCTCCTGGCCACCTTGTTCCTGCACTTCCTCAGGATCTTCCTTAGACTCCTCTATCTCAATGGGTCCCTCGAACATGGGTCCCTCTTCTATTTCTTCATCCATTGGATCCTCCAACAAGTCCTCTAGAGGTTCCCCCATGGGCACCTCCACAGGTGGTTCCTCCTCTTGGTTCCTTAGAGCCTCCACAAGATGTGCCGGGACATGCTTGCCCAAAGTGAACCTAGTCCTCCAAGTGGGCATTAGGATGGTCCTCTTGCGTGGGGTCTGCTTGGTACGGGCCATCTACAAGAATGAAAAGGTTGAGTATTAGAACAAAATAATTTTTGGCAACAGATAAAGAACAGAATATAAGCAAAAAATTTTATAGCAAAATAAAAGTAGTAAAATAAAGATAATGAAATCCTAGAAACGTCCATTTCTATCTAGGTTGTTCGTCCTACAGTCAGTTATAGCTCTGATACCAATTTGTCGCACCCAATTTTGCAAAGCAAAACCAAGTACTCATATATGTGCGCCCAGGAAGTCCAAACACACACATATATCACAAATTGCAATAGTATCAAAGTAATGTACTTATTACATCGCATATCTCATCATAAAGTTAATACAAAGTTTGCTCGAAGGCAATATTATTACAATCACAGCGGAATAACTAGCCCAACTGCCATAGGGACTCCAACAGGTGAACGTCTCCCTAGTAGTCCTGGACATCCTCCGAAAACTCTTCATATCCATTATCTATTACCCATCCGGGATTTTCATTGGATGTAAAGCAAGTGTAAGCTCACCATGCTTAGCAAGTATAACAAAGGGATCTATGAGGCTCAAATAGGCTTGACACTGTTTGACTGCGGTTCGCAATTTTAGTTGATCAAATTTTAGCATCCTGAATTACTACTTTAATGAACAGTCCCAATTCCCAAGTGGTATTAAAGTATCATCAAGCTTTATCTCATATCCCATCCATCCATCATCCATAGTAACCACTAAACTCGAAGGATCCAGACCGCTCATATCCATGAGCATGGCTGTTATAACAGGTTAATTATTTCTGCATAAATTGTACATCTTTACCCACCGAGCCGTGATTCGAAATGCCGGGGTTCGCGAGACCCACTACACCTCTTTCTAGGAAGTGTGGCAGAGTTTCACTATGAAACCCTTAGCTAGTTGCACTAACAGGTCGTAGCTACAGAGGAATGGCACGCGTGGGCATCGCAGCACGGTGCACACCCTAACAGAAAAAGGAAAGATACCCTCTTACCCCTTACTGGAGCTACATACGAGCTAGTACAATCTAGATAATAGGTTAAAGTCAGAGCCATGTGACACTCGGGGTTGTACGGTCCCTCCTGGGTTGCCGCTTCAGGATTAAGTCCTTATGGAGAGGCACTAGAGTACTCAACCCTGTACTCCAGCCCCCTATCTGTTGCTAAAAAGTTCCATTTAATCACATTGCATATAGCCTTTAATCATGTTTAATAGTTACTTCATGTTAAGCACTGCAGCATCTATCCAAAATGCCTACCTAATAAACCCAGGTATCAAGGATTTGTGGTACAAGGAATTATCTAGGTAAAGTCCTTAAAGGCAATTCAAATTAAACACATGCATGAATGTAAGTGGTAGTAGTTCATAGGTAACAAGGGGCCTTTGGTACACTTGCCTTCCTCAAAGTCATCCTGGGAGTACGGCTGATCCTGCTGGGGGTCCTCAGTCACCTCAAATGGCTCACCCTCTAATCATGATCCAATCATCAATCAAGCATCATTCCAATCATTACATGCATACAAGATAGACTTCCATTAGAACAGTACACCAAACAGTGAAAACGTATGCTAAAAAGCTTACAGATCTATTCTACGCATTGCTACGAACACATGAGCGAAAGAATCACTCAAATCGGACTTAAAACGTGAAAGTTATGCATGAAATAAGATGTAATGGCAATTCTGTAAATAAACTAAACCTATTTTTGAATTAAAACAATTAAAAATCTGAATTTAAATGAAATTTGGACTGGGCATACTATTTCTAGAAACTACAGGGACTTGAACGAATAAAAATAGGACTGAATAAAAATTAATTTGAACTGATGAGTACCGTGGGTTGAATCTGAGAAAACAGAGGGGCTAAAGCGCAAAAGTGTTCGGCTTTGACTGGGGGTTTGACCTGACTGTTGATCAGGGCGACACGTGGTGGCTGCTGACTGGGCGCGGTGCACCATGCGGGCGTGGGCGCGCTGATGCAGGCACGGTGCGCCGGGTCCACGTGCCCACGGTGGACCGGCCACTTAACCCCGAAGGGGTACGCAATCTCGACCACTCATTCAAAGTCTAACGGCGCAGGGGTGAGGGTAGGGCAGTGGCTCGCCAGGGAAGAGAAGGATGCCGGCGGTGCCATGGCCGGTGCGAGCTGGTGTTGCCAGTATGGCTGTCCAGGGCACCAAATCATGAACGGAGGGCACGGGGAGGTGGAGAAACTCACCGCGAAGCGTCCGGATGTGGTTGCGGCGTCTAAGGAGGCTCGGTAGGGGTGGTTGACGGCGGCGGCGACGACTGGAGAGAGAGGGAGGTGCGGGTGAGGTGAAATCCGAGCAAACCATGATAGAAACCGAGAAAGGAAGGCACCTACGGTTGTGGGGGACAACGGCGAAGCTCTGGGAGTCGTCGGAGATGAGAATAGCGCTCGGGAGGAGGAGTTAGCCGGCGGCGGTGGCTCATGGCTGCGTGCAGGGGATGGAGAAGGGCAAAGGGGAGGGCTCAGCCTTTATAGGCGGGTGGGCTATGGCGTGGAAGGAAGGGGAGCGGGGTGGATTGGCGTTTGCATGGGCGCCGGTGGCTTTCCATACGGGCGCGGCGGCTTGCCGATCGGGGCTGCGCCATCGTCGGGCAGAGAAAGGAAAGGGAGCGCGGGGAAGAAGGAAAGAAGATGACGGCGTGCGGGCGGCTAACAGGCGGGACCAGCTACGCAGCGGGAGAGAGCGGCGGCGTGGGCGTTGCGGGCCACGGTGCCGAGGCGGGCCGCGCTGGTGGGCTGTGCCGTGGAGCAGGCCGGTGCGGGAAAAAGGAAGGGCCGCGCGTGGGACAGGCCGAAGCGGGGGGGGGGGGGGGGGGGGGGGGAGGGAGAGAAGGGAGGGGGGAGTTTGGCTGGGCCACCAGCAACGGGCCGATGCCGGGCAAGTCAGGCTGGGAAGGGGGAGGAAGAAGGCCGGGCCGGTTCTGGAGTTGGGCCAGAATGGAAGTAGGTGAATTCTTTCCAAAATCCAATTTTTTTTCCAAATCTATTTCCTCCATTTCCATTTTTAAGCCAAATTCAAATAAGATTTGAATTCAATTTCAATTCATCTAGCCCTACACTCAATCAAAAACCATATGATTCGGCATGAATGCAACAAACAAGTTTCTAAACTTATAGTTTATTTTATTTATACAATATTTATTATTTGGCCTAAGTTAGAAATACCTAGAAAATGTATTAAAAGGGCAAGAATTTAATTGCTAATTTGTAGTAGAATTTTGGGTGTTACACTTACCAACACATGGAACATCGAACAGTTACGTTGTTTGTTCCCCTAAAGCTTGGTCTTACCATTTTTCTTTCATTCAACGTTTGCTCCTACAAAGCACCCTAGCCTGAGCACTCTCAGCCTGGGTTGCTCGGGGGCTCCATGAGGGTGCGATACCACCCCTCTTTTTACTATCATATAGTAATACTTTTTCACCCAAACAAAAGGGTAGTCCATTCCTTTAATTACCCTACATAACTTATGTTTTAAACTCCCAACCGATCACACCCCGCCATGACCTACGGTTACGAGCAGCTGAGCCTCACGGGCCACGCCTGGGTTCTTAAGGTTGCAGCCTATGGGTCAAATAGGTAGGTGCGAAAAAGAAAGGATAAAAAACAAAGCTATGCTAGGGTAAAAACAAAGACAGATGGGACAAGATTCCCCTTACAAGTGATTCCATCACAAAAAAATTAAAGTATTCATGAATGTAAAAAAACTATTCACACATGGGCTCCCTAATGAACTTATCTTTTACATATACTGACTGTTTCTACTCTAAATTCTATTGTGGCCACCCGGTGGCTTCGGCTGATGGCACGATCGACGAGGATAAGGGCAGCTTGCTTTCCGATGGGGCGATGTTTGGCTCGGTCAGAGACAGGACGACACTGGCTTCCAACCTAGTCTCCACTCCTTCCGTAAGCTAGATGACATCTTCCTGGAACACGCCTTTAGCCACGCTCGAATGGCAAGCCTCCATCACCCACAGCACGGAAACTTGCTCGGCAACCATCTATGCACATGGCACCAAGCTCTCCCCAAGCGCATGGATTGCATCTGCGCTCCATCCATCGGCGTACCCTCTGCAGATGGTGGTGAAGTCTAGATCCGGGTGGTGTGTTGCCACTGAGGTCAGCACCCCTAACGTCCCATAGAACATATCATTGGAGATGAGCGCCTGAACTTTGTTCAGGACCTTAGCTAGCTGGACAGTGGGTGTACTAGTGCTCAGCCCCGACCCAAACACCTTGGAAGTGACCACCTAGGCGATGTTACGAATCTAGTTGAACTCCCCCTCGAGAGCATGTTGCTCTTCAAGGGATTTGGCTAGCGCCTCCATGCTCTGACCGATCGCTGCCTTGGCTGTCTCTAGCTCTCGCTCCAGAGAACCAATTTCTCCACCTAGTTCTAGAAAAAAGATGACAGGTTTAGAAGCAAAAGAAAGAAAAAACCAAGGCATCAACCGAAGGCGGAACAGATACATACCAAGGTGGGTGCTTTCAAGGATGGAGAGTCCTTCCTCCTGCCGGGTCACCTTCTCAAGCAGTCGAGCGTTTGACTCCTCCGCCCCAAGCACCTACCCCCAGAGCATGACCACTTCTTGTTCAGCCTCCGACTGGGCCTTCTGCTCTGTCTCTAGAGCCTCCAAGGACTTCTGAAGCACCACCTCTATCTCCACCAAGTGGACCTTCATTGCATCGAGTTCCCGCTTGGCAGTAGTCGCCCATTCAGCCGTAAGCAGTTCCACAGCCCACGATCCCGTCGCCTTGGCCGCCTGGTCTTGGGACTCACGGTGGGCTGATTCCAACTGGCGCCAAAGCTCGTCAACCCACCATGACATCGTTGCCTCCTTCTCCATTCGACCATGTTCCTCCCAAAGGGAACAGGACTTGCAGATCGACATCGCCTCTAAATCCTATAAAGCGAGAAGCAAACATGCTAAAACAACCAGTGAAAGACCAATGAGTCAAGGACAAACACTAAAAACATAGAGAACTTACCTCTACGACATGTGGCAGGTCGACTATAACTGCCTGATGGACGAGCTCAACCCGCTCCAAGGCCTCCTTCAGCCTCACCATGGTTTGGGCGAGATCGGACTCCATTGATAATCCGCTCTCCCCAAGCAGGTGCTAGAGCTTTACCTCCTCCTCATCGCAAAGGATGAACCGAGCCTTCCTCGGGTTGTTGGGATAGGGCCACACCAGCTCATGGGTCAGCCCCAACCTACTGGAAGATCCAACCATCGCAATATCATGCGACGATCGGATCATCACCAACTCCTGTGATGGTGGGATGGCTGGTGGCTCCACCCCAGTGCCTGCCTCACCAGAATAGGGGATCTTCACTATCTAGACTCCATGACTCATCGGTGGATGTTCTACCTCTGGCCTAGCCACGTCTCCTCTCGACCCCTCCAGCTCTGACCAGGAGGGCGAACCATGCGCTCCTCCACTGGGTGAGGCAGGGAGCCTAGTTTCCCTCCTCTCTTCCACCACAACTATTGGGGGAGGGATCACAAGGGTCACCTCTGACCCAATCTCCGCCATCACCATGGGGATCACTGCCATCACCGCAGCCACCGCTACCGCCGTATTCACGACTGGCCGGGAGGACGCAACCCCTAGAAGGGAAGGTCACACCACCACCAATCTACTTTCCCCACCGCTCATCATGACTCCCTATAGGCTAGGTCTCCACTCCTCCCACATGGGAGGTGGGGCAATGCCCAGTCCCGCTAGTCCCTGGCCATTGTAAAAAAAGTGTAGGTCAGTCGTGCTAAAAAACTCAGCTGTAAGATCGAGAAGGAACATAAATGGATACCTAGACAAAAGTGGCAGAGCCCTAAAGCCTCGACTCTCTGGCGATGAGCCCACTGGACAAGGACCGCTCATAGGTCACGACCCACGCCCCCTTGTATTGACCGAGGGAGGAGCCGACTTGGCCGATTCCTGATCGGCCCGCGTATGGCCATGACCGCCAGCTCATAGCGAACCCACCAAAGCAACTAATAGGGCATCTCCCCATTGTGGGTCACGCACACACGCTGACCCCAAAGATGTGAGGGGATGAACATGCTCCTCTGACCGGCTGATGTGCCTCGCCACGCTCGGAGTACGGGGGTGCAGAGCCAATGACACCTCCAAAGGGCACAGCGATCGTGCCCACTTCGCCTCTCGTTCGACGATGGTATCTTTGCTCACGACATGCTTCCTTGACTCGGGGATGCCGCCACGCTTCTCCGTATCCCACCCACCACCGATGGATGCGGCCGTAGGCTCGCGACACTCCACCGAGGTCACAACGATGCCCTGGTCTCCTTTGTCCTTGAAGGTACTCATGTTGCCACCCATCTTCGTGGGCTCCCCTGACTCGAGCTACGCCTCCACGTCGCTCTAGCTTTCACCCACCCAGACCCACTGGCCAATCTCCTTCTCCTTCTCGAACCTCCTCTGGACCTTCTTAGCTCTCTTCTTCTTCTTGGCAAGCGCTACCTCCTTCAAGGCAGCTTGCCGAGCTATGCCCTCTAGCCCCCTCGGAAGATGTGGCCGGGATTTATAACCCGTGAGTCCCTATGAAACAGATAACTTGAAATCAAAACAAAGGAGAGCAAGAGGGAAAAGGTCACAGGATAAGAAGAAGGGAGCATACCAGATTGGACAGCTTTGCGGTGTGAAGAGGTCTAGGCATTCTTTCAAGGGAGTCTTTATCCCTTAGTTGTAGTACCCGATCGAGTCGACTCTAGACCTCGTCCTTCGACAACTCCTCTGATGACGCACGGTCGGGATCCATTGGGCCAGAGTATGCCCACATCGGCCGCCTACTCTCCGTCAGTGGGGCGACTCAACAGCAAAAGAAGGTGTGGAAGACCCGCAGCCCATCGAGGCCATGCTGCACCAGGTTTTGAAACTCCACCTCGATGACCTCCAGCTTGTTCTGCCGACTAGAGGGACCCCACTACTAGCTTTCCCTCCTCTCTGGCCTTCTTTCGGTGAATGGCGGGAAAGGCATCTCTGCTAGGTTCCTTATGTAGAACCACTCACCATGCCACCCCCGATTGGAGTCATAGGGGGACTACACGAGGTAGGAGGTCGACGGCTTCGACTTCTTCTGCAAGGTGAAACCCCCAACCGGCGTGGTTTTAGGCGGCTTCCCCTCAGACAAGGCTTGCCTGGTGAAGATCCATCGGAAGAGGTCCACGTGTGGCTCCATACCGAGGAAGGCCTCATAGACAGTGATTAAACTAGCAATGTGTAGCACCCCAGTCGGATTGAGGTGCTGTAGCTCCAAGCCCCACTCATTGAGGAGCCCACGCAAGAACCAGTGCACGGGATATCTAAGCCCGCACTCATGGAAGGCAAGGAAGGAGACAACTTCAATGGCCCATGGTTGCATAATAGCTTCCCCTGGCATAGGAGCCCTCCAATGCACCACCTCCTTCGGTGGGAGTAGCCCCTTCTCGGTGAAGGCGGCCAGCACCTCCTCGTCCACGTTGGATGGCCTCCTGTTTGACATCGTGCCCCGGATTCAAGAACAAATCTATGAGTTCTCCTCTCCCTCACTTTACCCTCTCTCTCCTAGAAACTGCCATAGCACACGAATGGGCTTGGTGAAAAGGAAGAAGGAGGAGAGGCGGTAGTTGGAGAAAAACAAAAAAATGGGAAGAAAACCCTCTCCCTTCCCCTATTTAATTCGGATTGGCATGTGGTAGGACGCGTCCTGACTGATGGGACACGCCCTGCCTAATGAAACGTCACCTGGTTAAAACAAGATGTGGCCTGGGTAGGGCCCACCACTATCACAACCTAGGTGTAGGAAACAAGGCGCAACCGCACGCAAACGACCCTCCGCCTTCCCAGGCAGGGTTTGGAAGGGCCCACCATTAGGATCTCCATCAAGGAAAGACCAACGGTCTACCTAAGTCGATCGGACGACTTAGGAGACTACCAATAGACAGGTAAGGAGCAGTGGGATGCCACATGTAGGCTATGCCAACTCTGTCACGAATGACGGACACGGATCCCATTCGGACATATATGATAAGAACTCCTCAAACCCGTCACTCAAGCCATCAAGGTAACTTTACCAAACCTTCTTACTTTATTCTCTAATGCATGATCATTCATTCATCCTTTCTCATACACGCATTCATGCAGTGATCCATACAATCGTTCATTCATCCCATACATCCAAAGCATTGCATATGCAATTGATGCATCACAATGCTCCGTGTTGCATCATGAAGCGGTAGTCGCCTCATTCGACATGAGTGATGACCGACCGAGGTTCGAAGGCCGGCCCACGAAGGGCTCGAGGCCACCTTATGTCAAACAGAGCCAGGGGAGAAAACGCAGATGAGCCCTAGTAGCCGTCGCTTGATCTGCTCAGAAGCAGACAGGGTCATCTCGACCTTCTCATTTGATCCTAACCTTGAGCCATGCCAACAAAATCTCCATCGAGGGGAAGCCAACGGGCCACGTTGGTCTCCGGAATGGCTTAGGCATCTGCTGAGAGGCGGGTTAAGGAGTAGTGGAATGCTACATGAGGGCTATGCTGACCCCGTTATGAATGATAGACCTAGATCCCACTCGAACATACCCGTTAGAGAGCTCACCGAGCGCGTCACTCGAGCCATCGAGGCAAGCGACGTTAGCTCAGCCCCTCTAGTTGCGGAAACCATGGATGGGGTAACGCATAAAACTAGACCAACCCCTTGGCCATGCCCAGCACTTGGGTCTACGCTCCGTCGCACCTGACCCCCTGGCCGCGCCTGATGTTTGGGTTGGCGCCCGACGCCTAGGTCTGCGCTCCCAGAAACGATGGCTAAGAACCTAGAAAGGGGAGACATGCAAAAACATGAGACATTTTTTCCTACTAATCTCACTATCCTCCCCTCAATCTTTAGTGACACCTGACCCCAGCAATGACAAGGGGTCGGATCTCACTCAGGGGCTACACCCACTGGGTGCGCTCGCGCGCACCCATTGGCAAGTCGAAAGATCCCCCAGGCGATTCTACCCGAATTGCCTAGGGGCTTGAGGGCTACACCCATCGGGTGCGCTCGTGCGCACCTGCTGGCAAGTCAGAAAATCTCCCAGGCGATTTCTAGGACCACCAAGGCTACACCTCTTGCCCGGCTCTGCTTCGGCTAACCCCCAAGGGTAGGCTCCGCTTCGGCTAACCCCCGAGGGTAGGCTCCACCTCGGTCGACGTTTGAGGGTGGGCTCCACCTCGCCTAACGTCTGAGGGTTGGCTCCGCCTTGCCTGATGTCTGAGGGCTAGCCCCGCCTTGGCTAGCCCCTGAGGGTAGGCTCCGCCTCGGCTGACGTCTGAGGGCTAGCTCCACCTCTCCCGACATCTAAGGGCTAGCTTCGCTTCACCCGAACCCTCAGACACGGTTCCTAATGGAAGCTCATGCCACCACCAACCACTATAGGCCAGAAAGTACAACCCTAGGTCAAACTTCTGGCATAGTATAGGGAGCGGTCACGTCTTAGCACAACCCGTCTCCATGACATGTCATTCTAGGGGACTCGCATTGACCCACAGTGATGGACACATGGCCACTATGTTGCTTACTCCCTGTACAGCCGCTGATCAGCATGTTGGTTCATTGGTCTGATGCCTAGGTCCATGCTCCGTTGCGCCCGACCCCTCGACCGTGCCCGACGCCTAGGTCCACACTTCGTCGCGCCCGACGATGACTCATGATCTTACACCCATCCGTTGCTATCATACAACAAGTATAAACAACCCTTTCATGACTTCGCAGAAGTCCCAAAAGGGCTCGGGGGCTCCTGTCGGGTTCATAAACCTAGGGTCCCTGATGGGCCCGCTTCTCAGCAAAAGCTCGGCCTAGCAGATGGCATTACAACAATGCGCGACTCCTAGGCCGGCTAGTTACCTAATGATAGGCCAGAAGAGCGATTCAGTCTCTGATCAGAAGGCCTAGCCAAGGAGGGGACGGCGCTCGCTTCTGACTTTGACCCACTTTTCTGATCAGGAATACGCCGAACCACTGCTTATAGCTCTTCTCCGACCGTCGTGGTCGGAGTCGACTAGGAACGACCGACCGGGGACGCCCGCTTGGTGAGGACCCAAGAATCAGGCAGAGCAGATAAGGCAAGGCACTCAAGTCAACTGCAATACCGAGGACCATACCCTACACACCTGCAGGATAGTACCACTAGGCCATGCCAGAAGGGTGCTTTGCAACCTTCCAGGCATGTCAGAACCCAAACAGTGTTGTGGACGCCAACATTTGCCTTTGAGAGCAACAAACATATGACAAAGGGGGAAAACAAAGATATTAGTGTACTAAGATTATGAAAAGACAAGAAAGGGGGAAACCTTGACATAGGGGGAGAGATATGACAAAGGAAAGGAATCAATTAAAATTTTGAGCACACGAGTAGGGGGCAAGCTCATAAACTTGATTGATGCATTTGAATGTGCATTTCATATGTTTGCTTGCATGGCACAAGTTTTAAATTTCAATATCCATGCTTGTGTGGTGTATGCTAGTTGTAGGTTTGAATGATAAAATGAAAAACTAGCATGCATAGGTTAAGTAACTAGACTCATGCTCATATTATGAAAACTAGACCCTTACTTCTAATGTTGATCTCACGGGGTATTCTAGTTTTTGTGTATGTCTAGTTACTAATGGTGCTAAGGATAGTATATTAGTGCACTCCGATTGGTATCACGCTTCAAAGGTCCATCTTTTATACCTTAGCATCATTTGGTAGACATTGTCTCCTTTATTTCCTATCTACGCATATGTGCAAGCTACAATCCAAACTCATAGCACATATGTAGGGGGAGCAATTGCTACCATATGGGATTCATGAAACTTGTCCATATCCTTTTACAGATGGCAAATAATGCTTGGGCAAGCAACATTGATTCAAATGAATTTCAATTCATATCTTTGTGAAAGGGTTGTCATCAATTACCAAAAATGAGGGAGATTAAAAGCTCTAGTTTGGTTTTGGTGAATTGATGAAACCCTAAGTGCTAACCCAGTTTATCAAAGTAATTATGAGATAGGTAGCATTACTCCAAGTGATGAAGCAAACAAAGATCATGACATGATGATGGTGATGGCATGGTGATGATCAAATGCTTGGACTTGGAAAAGAAGAAAGAAAAACAAAAAGCTTAAGGCAAAGGTGAAATTGATAGGAGGTTTTTGGTTTAATGATCGAGTCACTTAGTGAGTGTGATTACATTTAGGATCGATAGCCATACTATTAAGAGAGGTGAAACTCGTATCAAAATGCGGTTATCAAAGTGCCACTAGATGCTCTAACTCATTGTATATGCATTTAGGATCTAGTGGAGTGATAACACCCTTGAAAAATTTTGTGAAAATATGCTAACACATGTGCACAAGGTGATACACTTGGTGGTTGGCACATTTGAGCAAAGGTAAAGAAGATACAGTTGAAAATGAGTTGAATGCGCTGGTCATGGGGTGACTGGACGTGTCCGATGTGAGGATCAGATGTGTTCGATATCCATACCAGACGCGTCTGCTATTCTGGCCAGGCATGACAAAGTTGATGAGGTGACCGGAATCTAGGTCATAGCAGTGACCGGACGCTGAGGAATCACTGTTTAGCGTCCGGTCGAGCTGGCATGGGGCGCGGGTGTTTCGTCCAAAGAGGACCAAACACAGGGTTGTGTCCGGTCAGCCACATTGGACGTGTTAGGTCGTCCTAGAGCGGCTTTGGGAGCTCTATGGACTCAACCAGAAACTGCGATCGGACACAACGACCGAACGCGTCCGGTCGCCACACCGGACGCGTCCGATATGAACCAGCTGGTCTCAGGTTTTCAGCGCAATAATTGATCGGACGCTGGGAGCATCTGGTCCGATGTGACCGGTCGTGTTCGGTCAGCCTAGAGCGGCTCTCAGAGCTCTCTAGACTCGACCAGAAGCAGCGTCTCCTGCGTCCGGTTGTTTTCTAATAGCGCGTCCAATCACGCAAAGATAGCCGTTGGGCATGAATGGCTAAATAATTTGAAAGGGACACGTGGCGATCATGCTGCGACCGGACACAGCGACCGGACGCATCCGGTCGTCCCACAGTCAGCCCAATAATTGAGCCAACGGCTCTATTGTTTGGGGTGTCTATAAATATCGTTTGGCCAGCTCTAGCTCTCTCTCTCTTGGCCATTTGCATTGACAAAGCAACCTTGTGAGCTTAGCCAAAGCTCTCCCACTTATTTCTATCATTGATTCATCATCTTTGTGAGATTGGGAGAGAATCCAAGTGCATTGCTTGAGTGATTGCATCTAGAGACACTTGGTGTTTGTGTTTCGCTATGGGATTCGCTTGTTACTCTTGGTGGTTGCCACCACCTAGATGGCTTGGAGCAGCGAGGATCGTCGAGCAAAGGTTGGTGATTGTCTTCGGCTCTTATCGTGGTGATTGTGAGGGGTTCTTGACCTTTCCCCGGTGGAGAGCCAAAATGTACTCTAGTAAATTGCTCGTGGCTTGTGTGATCCTCATCTTGTGTTGGTTGTGCGGCACCCTATTGAGGGTTTGGCGTGTGATGCCAATTAGCGCGTAAACCTCCAAGTGAGTGAATCACCACAACAAGGACTAGCTTGCCGGCAAGCAAGTGAACCTCGGTAAAAAATCATTGTGTCATCATTTGATTCCGAGATGATTGGTCTTCATTGGTATTCATTCTTATGATTGATTGGTTCATTCCTCGACTCGGCGGTACAACCATCTTGCTCTCTCTCTTTACATTACCGCAAACTAGTTGTCAAGCTCTTTAGTGTAGCTAGTCATGAGAGCTTGCTAGTTTGGTTAGTGTGGCTCTTTAGTTAGCCTTTGAGAGCACACTAACTTAGTGTAGTGACATAGCCATTGTGTGGATAGACACTATATAAACTAGAATTATGGTAGGTGACTTGCATTTTTAGTAGGCTAGAGCAACACTCACTTCGCCTCATATTTGTCTAACCGGTTTGCTAAGTGTTGTTGTAGAAATTTTTAATAGGCTATTCACCCCCCTCTAGCCATTAGGACCTTTAAGTGTGGCACCAGCACGACGCACTAGTCATCGATCGATGACCTACGAACAAAGAACAGAGAGATCTAGGGTTAGGGTTCATGTGAAGATAGAGAGATTAGGGTTAGGGTTCATGTAAACACAGATAGATCTAGGGTTCATGACGAACCTACACAGCCGGAGCCTAGCGCCAAGGAGGCAGAGATAAAGACGCGGTGTCAAGAGCACCACCCCAATGGATGGCAAGCGAGGAGATCAATTGGTGGAGGACAAGGACCGATGAGAGAGAGGTCGGGACAAAGAAGAGAGTATGAGAGGAGGAAGACGAGAGGAGATCTGCAAGATCCGGCGGTGGAGACGTCACCGGAGATGGGCAGGACGACGTCAGTTGCAGGCGGGCGGCGGCGAGGGTGAGAGAGGCGAGAGCAAGCCAGCGAGAGAGGCGAGAGTGACTTGGTCCGACGGGTGGGGAATGGGGATTAAGGTATGGGGAGGGGAGCAGACGCGATGGGGGGGTTTATATTGCCTCACCTAGGAACTAGGTCTGGCTGTGCCTGCCATTAGAAAATAGGCTAGGCCGTGCCGCCTGCCGGGCTAGGGTGGCAGCCCAAGCATGGCCTATGCTTTGGACATTGCTTGGCATGGGCCCGATGAAGGTCGGGCCAAAAAAATGGGCTTCAGGCCGTGCCGCCGTGCCACGGGCTGCATGCTCATCTTTGACCAAGAGGAAAGCTTTACACACCATCAGGGATGCCACCACCGCGCCTGAAATATAGCAGCCCGCGCCTGAATCCTATGGCTTAGCCCATGTCTTAGAGAGAGCCAGGTGAAAATATTGGTGCGCATGGAGATGGTTGGGCAACGCACGAGCCAAAAATTCCAAGGACTTATTTCCTTTCTACAGGCACCCATGAGTCCCCTAGATCTAGATCCATTCGTTCCCAATCTTCCTCCTCGTCAATCGCTGGTCCCTGGCTGCCGCCCCTTGCAGCTCTCTCCTCCTCTCCACCAGTCTTCGGCTGCCTTCTATGGCTCTCTCCTCCTCATATCACCCCCCATAACCCCCTCCTCCTAGACTCCTTTCTCTTCTTTTCCCTCGCTTCTCCCATGAGATCCAGATCCACCTGTGAGTAGTTGTGGCACGGTGGGAGTCGACGGCGAGCACGCAAAGAGAGGAGCACCTCGTGGAAGTTGAGGGTGTGGCTATAGCCTGGTGAATGTCAGTGAAGTTGCGACTACTTCCCGTTGATGGCACCGTTGCGGAGATGGTCACGTAGACATGGGTACCCTCGTCCGGAGGTTTAGGTTAGGGAAAGGTGCCGCACTCCTAGGTAACCCTTCCATCTCCACCCACCTTTCTATGATTACGAACCATCAAAATTATAGATCCACACCATGGTTGTGTTGGGCAGTAGTTGTATTGGTGCTTTTGAGGTGGTTGCTAGTCACATATTCTTAGATTACAAATCTGCATTGTAAATCCGATTTGTGTTTTATTGTCCTGTTAAGTATATGCAAGATTCTAGGTATAAATCTGTATTTGAACATCAATTTGGGCTTCTCTAATAGATGTGCAGTAGCAGGGAGCTTGGTTGGCAGCTCCCGGATGTGTTGTGGAAACATGGCAACTTCTTGATGTGCTGTAGCAGTGTGGTTGTCGACAAAAGATGCTCGGCGGTCCTCCGAGGGGTATCTTATGAAGGTAGATTGATCGGTGGAGGTACACGTAATTAGGAACCAGATGGTGACACAAGGCACAGAGACAACGATTTAGATAGGTTCGGGCTGTCTGATCGACGTAATACCCCATGTCCTGTGTCTTTGGTGTATTGAATTGAATATGAGATGTAGTAGCTATCGACTAGGGGACCACTGCCTCTCCTTATATACTTTGGAGGGGTATGATTACAGGGAAAGTATCCTATTTGGTACTATACAATATCTTACGGTGCACGTCGACCAGTGCCATGCATGCCTTGATCTTGTGGGCTGGGCCACCTCTGATGGTGTGGCCCATGTCTTGTCTTATGGATATCGGGGGTCATATCCCCCACAGCTAGTCCCCAGGCGTCTTGTATCCATTATGCAACACCGTCTTGAGCTTGTCCGAGCAGGTGCGACCAAAGCCAAGCAGTTAGACTCATGGTCTGACCACCGTGATGAGTTGTCGAGTAGTTGTGAACCATCGCCAAGCAGTGTGAACCGTCATCGAGTAGTTGTGAACCGTCGCCGAGCAGTTGTGAACCATCGCCGAGCAGTGTATCCCAAGTAAGGCTTGCCATAAGGGTGTAAGGAGCTCAAGTTCAAAATCTGAAAATTCTAAAAATTCTTCCACTTTGGAGAAGTGTTGCCACTTAGACACCATCAATAAGGAGGGTAAATCAAGAAATAAGCACTACATTCACCGCCAGGTGAAGTGTAGCTACTTAGTCCCTGAGCCTGCTGGAAGATGAAGAATGAATCTTGTAGCAGGGTCAAAGAAAAGAAGTCTGAAAGCTTGTCAACGTCACCTGACATGCGCGTATCAAGACCCCAAACGTGCTGCCCAAGATCAGCACCCTGATCCGAATAGCATGGAGCAGCTTGGTAGCACACTGATGAGACATAGCAAGATCCAACCACCACAGGAGTCCTTAGCTTAGCTGGCGAAGCTTGCACGAAGAATGAGAACATTGACGAGTCCCCAGCGTAGCCGACGATGTCCGAGCATCAAGGAGTCCCTAACGTAGCTGGCGAGGTTCGAGCACTAAGGAGTCCCCGACGTAGCTGGTGATGTCCGAGCACCGAGGAGTCCTCGGCGTAGCTAGCGATGTCTGAGCACCGAGGTGTCCCCAGCGTAGCTGGCGATGTCCGAGCTCCGAGGAGTCCCCGGCATAGCTGGCGATGGATGTCCGAGCACCGAGGAGTCCCCGGCGTAGCTGGTGATGAAGCATGAGCGACAAACAATCCGGTCAACTGGTCGACGACGAAGTGAGCATCGAGTAGAAGCGACCGACGAACGGTCCGATCAACTGGTCAACGACGAAGTCCATGAACCTAACGGTTCGACCAGTTGATTGGTGAAGTCCGAGCAGCAGGTGGTCCGATCACCAGGACGATGATCCTGTAATACAAATATGTAGAACGAGTAGTACATGATGTAAAAATATATGAACTCTAGAGAAAAATCAGCAATGGTGATGAAATAGCGTGTGCAGCTCGGTGATTAGTTGGTGTGAAGATGTATTTATATTTAATATAAACCGCCCGACCAATTAGTGTGTAGCTGAGTCTCTAGCCCTAGCTAGCCCGTTAACCATAACGCGGAGCACGCAGCCCATGTGCGTGTAGGAAGAACAAAGCATCGCTAAGGAGCCGCTGCCGACCACCCATAACGCAGAGGCAAACGCTCGTGCACGTGTAGGGAGGAGCCGAAGACAGGGCCGTCTCTAGGGACATCCGAGCGTCAAATTGACTGTTCGGGGGTTCACCTTAGACTTAGTTGTATGTCATCTTTAAAATGGTATACATGAAAGAAAATCGTTTAGAGAGCAAACATGGAGAAAACAGCTCAGAGAAACATTATGGCGATATACGAAGATTAGAGAATATTTAAAAAAATATTAAAGTGTGACTTAGCTTTAGACAGAATGTCTGATCGGCGGCGTATGGCGTTATCTAGTCAGCGACACAGGCAGCTCACTTAATGGCTCGCTTGATGCAAGAATGAAGTTGATCTCGTGTTAGAGTAGGACGGACATAGTCGGAGCTTGGTGGTGTCAATCTGCGTACGAAGACGTGCGCCATGGTTGTCGAAGGATGTCGACGCGATCTACCGAGTTGCCGCGAAGGATGTTGATCTTGAGTTACGCCATCTAGTTCGCCAGAGATCAGTGCGCACGAGCCCCATGGTGCGCGCCAACTGTCGACAAAAGATGCTCGGCAGTCCTCCGAAGGGTATTCCATGAAGGTAGATTGATCGGTGGAGGTGCGCGTAATCAGGAACCGGATGGTGACACAAGGCGCAGAGACAGTGATTTAGACAGGTTCAGGCCGTCTAATCGATGTAATACCCTACGTCCTGTGTCTTTGGTGTATTAAATTGAATATGAGATGTAGTAGTTGTCGACTAGGGGACCCCTGCCTCTCCTTATATACTTTAGAGGGGTAGGGTTATAAGGAAAGTATCCTATTTGGTACTATATAATATCTTGCTGTGCACATCGACCAATGTCGTGCACGCCTCGATCTTGTGGGCTGGGCCACCTCTGATGGTGCGGCCCATGTCTTGTCTTATGGATATCGGGGGTCATATCCCCCACAACGGTGGTTCTACACTGATGGCGTGTGGTGCAGCACAAGTGTTGAGCATCACCCTCTCCCCGTATGGGATGACAAATCCTAAAATTATGAGTGCAGAACCTCATTTTTGCTTCCTGAGTCAAAGTATTGTATGGCATATGTCTTGATTTGCTTTGGGAGAGAATTAAATCTCAACATATATTCTAACGACTGGTTTTGTGGTCTTCTAAGTGAATAATATGTGTGTTGTATCTACAGCTTACAGAAACTTGGATTAGTCCAACTCAAAGTTCTACAGCATATAAGGGAATCCTTTTCTTGTAGGTAAAGAGGATCAAATTGCTTCTCTGGGAAAGACGCTTTGTAGATAGATTAGATAAAAAAAAATTCATCAACTAATATGCCTATTTTACCTTTCCTCACTTAATACATTGTGAAGTAGCATTGCTGAAATCTCACATGTGGACTGTTTTACCTTTCCTCACTCAGTTTATCCCTGACGGTTACCATCATGGAACACTTTTCCTGACGATATTGGGCATCTTCCATGACGGTTTCGGCCGTCAGGAAAAAACTGGCTGGAGTAGTGACATCTAGGTTCCTAACTTTGAAAATTGCAGAATTAGGTCTGTAAACTTTTTAATCAGGGCTAAACTAGGTTCAAACTACTATTGTTTGTCATAAACCATCTACGTGGCTACTAAGTGTGCACCTGACATGCAATGCGAAGCTAGAGAAAATTACTGAGGGTTGACTTGCCTTATGGTTACAAAGACTTGTGTTATAAGGGGTGCACATGTAAGGTGAAAAATTAGTTAAGTTCATTGTTTTTCCATTTTAGGGGGCTACATTTGTACCCCCTAATAAGTAGACTATACCTTTCCCATGCTAGCATGTAGGGCTCACATGTCATTCCTCTCTTTCATCTCCTTCCCAACTCCATCTATCCCATGTCGTCGCTGCCACTCTCTCTTATGTTGCTGCAGCTCAAGCACCAGCACCAACAGTAGCCCACCAACAACCGTCAGAGCGCCTCTGAGTTGTAGAAGCAACATCGCTGCAATGACCAAATGGTGGTGGCCAACCTCTGCAAGCTCCCTCCTATCCTCCACATGCTTGCCGAGCTTGGCCACATGCAAGGTCTGATGGTGGCTGGCCATGAGCGAGCTGGTCTCCTCACCTTCAGCTTTGGTGGTGGCCAGATGCATGCTCTGCTATGTAGGGCCTTGTTGTACAGTGCTATCTGGATGCCACCAAACCAAGGGAAGGGAGAGCCGTCCAAACGGGCACATGAGGGAGTGGGGAAGGGGTGAGAGAGGGATGATAGGTGGACCCACATGTCAGGTGCATAATCAGTAGCCACAAAGGTGGTTTATCACAAACAACATTAATTTGGAACCCTTGTGACCCAATTAACAAGTTTGGAGCCTAGATCTACAATTTTGGAAGAGAGGGACCTAGATGGCACCGTCGTGCAAGTTTAGGTAGCTCATATGGCCCATTGAGCAAGTTTGTGGACCTAGATATGAAAATTTAGAATTTCAGGACCTACATGGTGGCATTGCAAGTGCTAGATCTAACATGTTAGATCCACGTCACGATGAGTCAGCATTCCACATTGGCATATATAGAGTGGGTCAAAGTCTGCTTGAACTAGTGCTAGAGCCTAGGACAAGTTTAGGGACCCTAGAAAAAGGGAAGTTTGGGACTTGGATGGAACCACCTCCCAAGTTTAGGGTCCACCACTGTATTATTTATTATATATGTTATCTGATGCTTGCTATGGTCCGTCATAGACATACTATAGGTATTGTGCTAGGCATAAAAGAATCAGGTAGGAAAAGTTTTTGCATTATATATATATGTTTATAAGGCCTTCACCGTATAATATTTTGAGTTGTCCAAGCTGGGCTGGTCCTAGGGGGTGCATTGGGTGCAACCTCCTAGGTCCCATCCCAATGTAGGGGAAAAGGGGGGCAGACTCATATATGCAACCCCCATCCCTTTAGTCAATATGACCCAACCAATGGGATCAACTAATCAAGCGAACCATCCATAGCAATATATGTTTCGTTTCCCAACTGCATGCTCGTTCGGTGGTCGTTCTGTCTCCCATCTTAGTGTTTCCCAAGCAACAATGACCAATTAATATCCAATAATCCGAGCGCCAAGGGTTTCCAACTGACCGTGATCAGTTCGCATGACTGAAAAACTAAAGGCGGAGGGCCACGTCGCTGGCCATGGAGACGATGACCAAGGTGAAAGGTCCTAAATGGCTAGAGGGGGTGAATAGCCTATAAAAATTTCTATAAATACACTAGAGCAAGAGGTTAGTACACTAAATGACGAAATGCAATTTTGCTCTAGCTCTACGAGGGTTGCAAGCCACCTATTCAACAATTCTAGTTGCTATGATCACTAGGCACAAACAATGGCTATGTCACTACTCACTAAGAGCTCTCAACAAGTCTACACTAAAGAGCTCCACTAGGTGATACTAAACTAGCAAGCATGAGAAGCTCATAAACTAATTACACTAAAGAGCTTGACAACTAGTTTGCAAGGAATGTAAAAGAGTGAGTATGGTGATTATACCACCACATCGAGGAATGAACCAATCACAAGATGAATACCAATTCAATCATCAGAAGAATACCAAAGGGCAAGAGACAATCATTTTTTCTCCCGAGGTTCATGTGTTTACCGGCACGCTAATCCCTGTTGTGTTGACCAACACTTGGTGGTTCGGTGGCTAATAGGTATCACACACCTAGCCCACCACAAGAGGCACCGTAAGAACCTACCCACAAGTGAGGTAACTCAATGACACGAGTAATTCACTAGAGCTACCTTACGGCTCTTCGCCGGGGAAGGTGCAAGACCCCTCACAATCACTAGAGCTGTCCACGAACAATCACCAACATGTGCCGAAGCTCCTCTAGTGCTCCAAGCTGTCTAGGTGGCGGCAACCACCAATAGAAAACAAGAAATCCACAGCCACTATGATCCCCAAGTGCCACTAGATGCAATCACTCAAACAAATGCACTTGGAATCACTTCCTACCTCACTATGATGATGAATCAAAGATGGAGATGAGTGGGAGGTGTTTGCTTAGGCTCACAAGGATGTCAAGTATGTCAACGTGCCAAGAGAGTGAGCCTCAAGACTGCCAAGAACTATATATAGTGCCCCCTTGGCTCAAAGAGCCATTGGGAGCTCGTAGACACGACCGGACTCACTGACTGGACACACCCTAGCGTTTGGTCGGCTACGTCCGGTCAGTCGATGCCTGCCACGTGTCCTTCCTTTGAATGTCATCCATCCATCTCTAATGGCGAGATCCCGATCGCAAATACTTAAGTTAGGACCAGACACACTCCTTGATTGACCAGACTCTGGAGTACATGGCGTCAGGTCATGAACAGAAAGGTTCTAGAGCCGATTTCCATTGACCGGACGCATTAGGTCAGAGACGACTTGACGCGCCCGTGTGTCTGATTGTGCCATCACGCCGCCTTGCAATTTGTGACCAGACGCGCCGATCGGTCCCGAGCCAGCATCCGGTTCTTCCACCTCGCTCTCAGACAGAGCAGCACCCCTACTTATAATTGACCGGATGCTGCCTAGGGTTAGGTCCCGCGTCTGGTGCAGTGTCCGGTCAGTGATCGACACTGCCTTTTCTTTTTCTATCTCCTCAACCGATTCGCCCTTGCTTCCAACTTGCTTACCACAAAGTGTAGAACTTGTGTGCATGTGTGTTAGCATTTTTCAAAGCATTTTACAAGGGTCAAGATTAGCACACTAGGTTCCTAAATGCATATGCAAGAATTATGTCACCTAGTGGCACTAGATAAACTGTTTAGCCAAAGATTTCCCCTCTTTATAGTATGGCTATTGATCCTAAATACACTCACATCCTCTATGGTGTCTTAAGTGCCAAAACAAAAACCTATTTGATACCTTTGCCTTGATCAACCTTGTTTTTGTTTTTCTCTTTCTTCTTTTCCAAGCTGAGCACTTGATCATCTTCAACGCATGTCCATCTCCATCTCCATGGACTTCATCACCATGCTCCATCACTTGGTATGTACCAACCTTGCTCACATGACACTCATGATAAAGGTTAGTACTTAGGTTTCATCAATTAGCCAAAACCTAACTAGGACTTTCACAAGGGTTGAGGGCGACAGGCCCTAATTATGATAAGGTGTGAAAGAGCCAATCGTGGAGCCATGATATTATGATAGCAACCTGTCCTTGAACTCGAATGTGGCATTGCGAGTTTGAATTTGGCCCATAGTGACCTAGGGTTTTGTATGTTAACATGAGATTGTGGAGGTTTAGCACCACCTTGTGGTTGCTAAGGGTGGGTTAGACCAATATATAAGTCTTCTAAAGTCCATATCACCATTCTAGGGTTAATTATTTTACGCGAAGCGAGGATGATAGGATAAGTGGGTTGGTGGCCTGGTCGTCATTCGTTCGCTTTGCGTGTGGAGTGGATCTGAGCTGTTTTGACTCTAGGGCATTATAAATGACATTCAACCGCGTGTGCTAAGAGGGAACGTCCCTGGTCATTGTTTGCCCTGTTATTATTGGTGTGTTGGG
Source organism: Miscanthus floridulus (assembly GCF_019320115.1). Lineage (NCBI taxonomy): Eukaryota > Viridiplantae > Streptophyta > Magnoliopsida > Poales > Poaceae > Miscanthus > Miscanthus floridulus. The sequence continues at coordinate 25,772,913 of NC_089586.1, read as the reverse complement.
CTGACGAGGATGTCCGGCCCTTTGAGGGGGGTTGTATATGACATCCGGAGCAATTAGAATTTAGCCCATAATGGCCCACATTGTAGGTTAATGTGAGATTGTGGGGACACCACCTTAATTATTATTGATGATGTGTTAAATCAATATATAAGATTTCTAGAGTCCGTACCACCATCCATGGATTAGTCCTTTTATAGGAAGCGAGGATAAAAGCGCATGTGAGTTGGTGGTAGCGTGTGGTTCACTCACCATTTTTACATGAAACAAGAACAATAGTGTAAGTGAGTTGGTGGTAGCATGTAGTGTACTTAGCACGTAGAGTGGATCAAAGTCATTTGGACTCTGTGGCATCACATTGAATATACATCAAGTCTTAAGGTCAAATACTCCAGAGAAGTTACTGATTTTCTTTATTTTCTCTTTGTTGTTGCTCAATCGGGAAATGTTAACATGTAGTACATTGTAGGTACTGGTAATTGCAAATTGCTTGTATACTCATATATGTTTTCCTTCTAATTTAGGTGTTGAGAATTTTTGAATCCTACCCAAGAAATAGAAAAAGAAACATTTGTCTTGTGCTAAGAAAAGTAAAAATTTCTATGTTGCCTAAGAAACTACTGATCTCAATACTATCCTTAATGACTCTGCATTAAGAAATTCCTGAAGAAGTATCTTATCATGAGAATAAATGGATGTTGATTCTTATTTATGGTAGTGATAATATGTTTATTTTATTTTGTTCTATTAGTTCTAGTTGTTCATGAATCATTACTAAACATGTTAAACTAAGAATATGTTATTGGAAGTATCACGATATGAGGGCCCATCATGATGAGTTCGTCCTAGCAGCCTTTAAGGCTCTCTTTGGTAGAGTATAATTATTCTTTGCAAATGGCTTCAGCTAAGAAGATAAGCTGTAGAATCCATATTTAGGTGGCTTCACTATTATAGTAAAAAAAGTGTTTCTCGTCTCTGCATTTTTTCCTCATGCATAGCGTTTCACGAGCTAATGTTAAGTAAAGTTTTACCTAGGTCGTAAGAAGCGCCAGAGCTAAAACCCCTTGAGAGAAGCCACGCCGAAGAGAGTATATAATAGATAGAGCCGAGACAGGCCGCTTCAGCATATATTGGACTTGTACGTGTCACAAATGCGCGGTACGACGCGCCGTGTGTCTTAATTTATTTTCCGCACGTGTCCAATTTTATAAGTTCATAATAACCGAGCTGATCGAGCACGTAAGTAAATGGCGCGTACTTGTGCTACAGTGCATGCTCGTCTGGGGACATTCAGTCTGTTCGTTTTTATCGGTCAGTCCACAGTATTTTTCTCTCACAACAAATCAGCACCAGCCGAATTTATCAGCTCAGAAAACCAACCAACGAATAAGCCGATATTATATTGAAACCGTGGGTTAACACTGCCGGTACGAGCGGCCAAAATGTACAGCGTGCGCCATTAATTCCCTTGCATGAGAGCGGCATAACGTCGGCACCGGAATTAATTTGCATATATCCTTACGTGATCTATGGCACGTTAATACTACTACTAGTATACTATGGCGCGGCGCCAACGATGTGGCCTCTAGATAAAGCAAGATCCCGAGTTAATGAGTGCATCTGTCATTAACTTACCCTGTCTCTCTCTCTCGTTTTGAAATTAAATCAAGAACATGCATTAAAGGGATGCTCTCGATATGCATATGGTGGTGTTTAATTTGTTTCATGTGAAGTTGCTTGCTTCGTACTCGCTCTCTCCAATCATAAATAGTATATACGTAAGTTCACCTAGGCTTATCATGAGTTTTCACCAAGCTACTTTTGTCATGAGGCGGCCACATGAGTTTGTAATTCATTCCGTTCTAAATTATAAGCTTAAGATGCACCATCACAACCGAGAGTTACATACTTAAATGTGTTAAAAAAATGCAACTCTAGGACTCATATTTGCCAAAAAAAATGCAACTCTAGTTTATGAGTAGGTGTGTGGTGTGATATATAGGTGTACAATACAATAAAATATATAATTTATTATAGGTGTAATTATTTGTTTTTATGAAATCAACATATGTGGAGAATAAAAAGAAGAGGTACATGCGACTTTTGTTGTTGTTGTGGTTCTTCTCGATACGTAAGAATGGCATTGTTTTCAAGACGGTTGTTACATCCTAGTTGTCTCTCTACAAAGTTATTAGTACATTCAATATATATACCTGTATGCACATCAAGTTATATTCTTTACATCAGCTGACAATATCTATAGAATATTTCGGCTCAAAGTTATACTTAGGGCCTGTTTGGTGCGGCTCCCGCAAAGCTCCGGCTCTGGCTCCGGCAGTGGAGCCGCACCAAACGTTGCTGAGAGGAGGAGCCCTTTTGGCCAAAAACAGGTGAAGAGGAGCCATTTTATGGTACGGCATGCGAAGCCATGAAACGGGGCTTCGACGCTCCGGCTACGGCTCTGGTAGAGGAGCACGCGGAGCAGAGCCCGGCCAAACGCCCCTTACAATCCACAAGTTATATATACTTCTTGTTTTGTCGTCGTCAGACGTAACTTAATTACTCGGGATGGATGAGAAGGTAATAGCGTGTAGAGAGCACCAGAAAAGGTAACAAAGAGAGCGTCAGGAAAGAAGTGTCTATACACACATCGCATTAATTCATTCGTTATCCCTTGTTCATGTGAGATTCTCAGCTTTTGGCTTGGGCCTGTTTGATCCTTAGAATTGAATTCATTCTAATAATTACAATTTAGGTATAGATTAATTAAGCTAATATGATTGTATATGGAATATATTTGTATATTATTGTTAGTCTATATATATTGTAGAGAAGTGAGTTAAAGAGTGTGCTATAAGTTGGAGAGTTGAAATATAGTATAATAATCTATAGAATCCATTTTCATTTCTCACCCTATGAATTTGAGATATGCTTATTTGTGCTTGAGAAAGTTATGGAATGTCAAATTTCAAATTAAATAACCTAATCCATTAAGTAGATTTCAATTCCTCCAAAATAAAGGGATCCAAACGGCTCCTTATTGAAAATGTGTGGTTTCATTGTTTTACAGTTTTGTCTAGAAAAGTTTGAGGACTACACCAGAATATCTGATCTCTGGTCCTTCTAACCCTAATAGTAAAATAGAAGATGCATGCATCAAGGCTCGTTAAAAATTACTGCTTACACCGCTTGATGAGGACGGAGGCCGGAGACACCGCATTAATTCATTGGTTATCCAAACGAGCCTTGATGCATAAGCACGAAATAATGTAGGATCTTCATATTAATTACCCCCTATACCTCTAGCAGTCTAGCTATAGAGCTAGCTAGAATCTTGCGATCATCAAACTAGCTACCACCCATTGCATCGCATGATGTAACAGTAACAGTAACAGTAACAGTAACAGTAACAGTAAATTGGTTAGACAGTACTCCTACTCTTTTTATACACCATGTACGTACCTGCATGATCACCACTTGAATCCAGCATTATAGCTTTGTTCTTGTTGTTTTTTTATGAAACTTTTTGTTCTTGTTGTGAGACATCAGATCTAGCTTCTCTCGTTTTCGCTATGGATTTTATATTAGGATCAGATATCCCAGATGCACTCTGTACCGAGTACTCAAGCTAAGGGCGTCTGCAATGGTTTATCATCAGCGCTATAGCTATAAGGGCATCTCAAATATTTTTTATGCGACTCATCTCAAATATAAATAGGGCCACTCTTTTAGTCTTATAAGAGCAACTCCAGTAGAGCCTCTATTTGTATTGGACCTAAAAACAAATTTGTCCAGTAGAGCCTTTATTTGTATTGGGCCTACAAACAAATTTGAGAGCTAGAAGCAAAAAAAAAAAAAAAAAAAAAAAAAACTCCAACATAGTCCCTGCTAAGGCCCTCAAATTTGAGAGGCCTCTCAAATCACCCTTTCACTGCTCATTCCCAGGGGCCCTACTTTAGCTCTAGAAACGATGGTTGGGGTCATTGCCTTACCGCGCGCTCGTCTGTCAACCTTCGATGCCCGCCCGCCTCTTCTGTCGTCCCCGAAGAGCTCCCACCCCTCGCCTCCTCCGCCATCCCTGGTGAGCTCCCATGTACCCCTCACGTGACTCGCCCGACGGCGCCCAACGGATCTTCGTTGGTCGGCCCCTCCATGCCGATCTCTCTCTCTCTCTCTCTCTCTCTCTACGTCATTCCCAGTGACACTGTCCCCACCGGCTCCTCCTCCTAGCAAGCCCCTAGTATCGGCTCCTCTCCCCGACAAGTCCTCAAATCCTAGCAGCCATGCTACCTCCTCTTCCCGACAAGACCCCTCCCACCACACACACACATCGGCTCTTCTCCCCCAACAAGTCCTCAAATACAAGCGGGCCGCTACCTCGGCGAAATCCGGGGCAAGGTCCCATTGGCTACATTGGCCCTCAAAAGTAGGAAGAGTCCTCAAATCAAAAGCATGGTTCCTGATTTGAGAACTCATATTGAATTTGCTCTTAGATTGAAGTATAGGTCCTCAATTCCACATCAGATTTCTTTTAAGACGTAAGAGGCAGAGAAGCTACAACTACTAGTTTTTATAGTTATATCTATGAATAGATAGACTTCAAACACGTAAACGTAATATGCATTATTTAACACCTCTATCATCACGTGTGGACCCATAAGCTAAAGGCTTTGCTACGCTAGTCTTATTGGAGTTTATTCTCATTATTAAATGATGAGGTGCCACGTAATTAATAAACAAGTTCGATGACTTGTTACTAAATTAATTTATGAAGAAAGATATGGGAGAAGTTTTATCTAGATGAAATCGGATGTACTCCCTCCATACTGATAAAAAAATCGTTTAGGACATGATTTAGCATACCAAGAAGTGATTAATTAAAGGGTATTTTCCCTGTTTGCCGTTATTAAATAAGGTTGCGGGTATCACCTATCCAACAAACTTTCGTAGCTGGACTAGTAAGTGCGCTGCAGCCCGAGGCAGGAGGTCCCCGGTTCGACCCCTCTCGAGCGTGTTATTTTTTTGAAGAGCTCGTGGATTTACATGGCGCTGTGGCGAGTTGCATGGCACTGTGCGGCTGTATGGGTGCTTTTTTTTCGTTTCGCCGCGTATTTTTACCGGTTGCTCACGTTTGGGCGCGTATTTTTGCTGTGGCGAGTTGCAAGGAATCTGGCACAAAGTCTTGCTGGGCGTTGGAGTCTAGCTTGAGTTCCTGCGGCGGCGGCGATTCCTGCTCGAGGCCGTGGGGCGCCATCTCAATGGCAAGAGGGAGCTTCATGACGGAGTCCTGCACCATCTCCTCCGACTCGACGGAGTCCAGTGCCGCCTCCTCCGACTCGACGGAGTCCGGCACCACCTCGGAGTCCAGCACCACCTCCATGGCCCAAGCGGGCTTCATGGCGAGAGAGAGAGAGAGAGAGCGACGAAGCACACTGCGCGAGGAAGGGGAGGCGAAGTGGGTGACAAAACGACTGGGGCGCGGAGCGGCGGCAACCGAAGAGGCCAATTTAATTGCACGGATAATAATCGAGGAGTCCAGGGCATTAGAGTCCAAAACATGGTTAACTGATCTAAAACGACCTTAATTCTGCAAACCATACGAGGCCGTAGAACGACGACTATGTTTTCTGATACGGAGGGAGTACACATTTTCTAAAACTTAGAAACTGATCCACTGATATTGAAAGAAAAATGATTTATTTCACCAGGACAATCATCCGATCCCACGCGCCCTCACACATGTTCACATTGTCTAGAATAAATGCACGGTTTACGAGAGCATCTAGCTCGCTATACGTATGGACATCTTGGGGCCCAGTCGGTGTCGTAATTAAGTTTGTCTCGTACGTCCGTAGGTATGCTGGTATGTTATGGCACTACGTACGAACATGATCATTCCCCGCAACCAGCTCTTTGTAAGTCGTGCAAGCGCATACTACGGGGTGTTTGGTTGTTTAGTCGCTCCTAAAATTTATATCACATCGAATATTTAGATGCTAATAAAGAGCATTAAATATAGATTAATTATAAAATCAATTACATAGATAAAGGTTAATTTGTGAGACGATTTTTTAAGCCTAATTAATGTGTCATTAACATATGTTTATTGTAGCATCACGTTGTCAAATCATAGACTAATTAGGCTTAAAAGATTCGTCTCGCAAATTAGTCGCAAGTTGTGTAATTAGTTTTGTAATTAGTCTATATTTAATACTCCGTGCATGTGTCTAAACATTCGATGTGACAGGAATTTTAGGAGGACATGTAGAAATCAAACACTTCCTACGTGCCTGCATTCATGCAGATGCTGCTGCATATATGCCTAACGAGCATGCATGATGCATACATATATTATATTGATATATGCCTTAGTCGTTTTTTTCATCTCTAGTTATGCGTCGATGGTCAGGGACGGACTCAAGTTTTGAATTTATCAGGATAACTAGCACAATAAAAGCACAGATACGGCCAAAATAGCTTAACAGAGGCGATCACCACGCCCGCCTCTGCTCAATCATCACTGTTAATCACAATTAACAGAGATGGTTTTATGTTTCTGCCTTTGTTAATCCAAATAAATAGCTTATTACCGAGCTAGCCTCAATTAACAAAGGCAGACCTTTTTAAGAGGTCCACGTACCTCTGAAAATGGCTTTCATTTTTGGAGGAGAGGTCCGCCTCCGTTAATTAATTTATAGAGACGGATGCTTATAGTGTGCCTCCGTAAATGAGTCGGTCGCCACTGAAAATCTCTGTACATTTTAGGAGACAAGCACATTTTGTGCTCGCCTCCATTAATCCATAGTCTTGTCTCCTAAAACCTAAACTGTAGCAGAATCAATAAAAATTCAGCAAGGTGCAAGAATGCTATTGCTCATGATTCGTCTTCATATGCTACTTCTAGCTCTAGCCGAATTAGTGAAGATTCAACACATGCTACAAACCCACATGGCTCCTCTAAATGGAAGAAGCCTGCTTATCATAGGCCATACACATTACACTTTGATTACTTGGAAGCTCCTGATGGTTGGTGGGTATCTATTTTTTATGAATTTAGTGGTGAAGATAGTAAAATCGTTGTGGAACACATGAGTTTATATCTCTCATAGTTGGTGAAGCCATTACATAAGACTATACGAGAGTACGGAACTTTTCTTTATCTCTCATAGGTACCGCCTTTTCATGGTTTACATCTTTGCCCGAATGTACTATTTGATTCATGGTCTAGCAATTCTATGAATACTTTGAAAAGACCAATGCAAAAAGGCCAATCACAACTGTAGTTAATTATTGTGTCAACTAATTAAAATGTTGATGTGACATTGTAGTTAATAGAGAGAGAGAGAGAAATAGTTTTTATATAGAAAACCCGAGAGATGAAGAGATGTGATTGGTAAATACTAAGAGAGAAAAGACATTTCATTACACATAATTTAATTTTAAAGAAACTATCTATTAGGAATATGTTTTCTAAGCATCTCGTAGTTTATGGATTGGGATTAGCCTCGGTTGTAATCGATATCCGTTATTGTTAAGACAAGAACCTGAGGTATACTCATATGCATTTTTAATTTGTGATCGTAGCTACACTACCGGATCCGGCTTGTTTGCCGATGGCCCGCAGCCATCGGCGAAGTCTGGATTGCCATCGGCAAAGGCTTTGCCGATGGCAATCCGACGTGGCCGTCGGCAAAGAGCCATCGGCAGACATTTCTTCGGCAAAGGGAGGTTTGCCGACGGCCAACTGTCAGGCCATCGGCAAAGCTTTGCCGATGGCCACATCAGCAATCGGCAAAGGCGCCATGTCAGCCGACGCGCCGTCAGGCTGACGGCGGCTTTGCCGACGGCTGACGCGGCACGGCCATCGGCAAAGCGTTTTTTATTTTTTTTTCAGAATTTCTATGGCGACGGCCACGGTCGTCGGCAAACTATTTTTGCCGACGGCCGGCCATCGGCAAAGTTATGGTCATTTTGCCGACGGCCTGGGAAGCCGTCGGCAAACCTGGGATTTGCTGACAAGTAATCTCAGGTTTGCCGACGGCTGGCCATCGGCAAACCTGGGAATTTTTTTTCTTTCCTTTTCTGTTTTGCTTGCATTTCCACGACATTTCAACACATACATCACATATATAGCATATGACCCACATATATAGCAACAAAATACCATTTTCATCCGCACATCACATATATAGCATGGTACCCACATATCCTCCAAGTCATCCATACACAAGCGACAAATGTCGATCGTCATCCATACATAGTCATCCATACAAGGTCCAAAAGCGACAAGTGTAGTACCTAGCTCGAGGCGCCGTCCCCAGGGGTCCCAGAGCCCCCACCACCTTGCTCCCACGGAGACCAACTCGGAGTCGTGCCCCCACCTTGCTCCCGCTGTGACCAACCCGACTGCGGGGCCGAACCGTACTGCCAGTACTGCCCCAGCTGCTGCGGACAGACGCCTGGAGGCCCGTAGTGCCCCTGCTGCGGCCAGGAGGAGTACCCCTGCGACTGTGGAGGAGGCTAGACGTACGGCTGCGTGGGGAAGCTCTGGTAAGGTGCCCAGCCGTGCGGTGGAGAAGGACCCAGTGGAGGGCTACCACTTGGAGTCGGGTTCGAACCCGCCGACGGTGCCTGCACAAAGACCAAGTGATGTAATTAGTACCTGTAGGCTGGCCGCACAAGCTAAAGCGACAATCATTGTACTCACCTGACCAGGTACAGGAACAGGCAGTGGAACTACCGGTGGTGGAGCGAAGATCGAGGCAGGAGGCTCCTACATTCCTGGGATCTGGGCCCGGAAGTGTAGGGACAGGTCCGCCAACTGTCTCTGGTAGTGCTGCGTAAGTGCCAGCAGCTGCTCCTGATGGGCCGCATCCCGCTGCGCCTGGATAGCCGCCTGGGCTGCCTGGGCCGCCTGTAGCTCTTGGACCTTGGCCTGCAATATTACACCAGAATGGTTGATGGTATTTGAAGGCAAGGTACATCATGCGTGAAACGAGTGAACGACGAATGAAACTCCACTTACCTGAAGTGTCATCATCATCTGCGCGCTGCTCTGCTGCCGAGGCGCTATGGGGATCTACGATCCGCCCCCCCTTTGCCGGTCTTCTTTGCGGATCTGGCTCAGCGTCTGAACAGACGATGGGTCGATGACGCTGTTGGCCATAAAGTACCGGCCGTGCTGCTTCCCTCCTCCAATCCTCATCACGAGGTCAGTGTCCAGGGGCTCGGTGGCGGGGTCGTAGTCATCGCCATGGCGCTCTCGAGCTGCTGCGGCGTACTTGGTGAGCTTGTCGTAGACGACCGGGCTGGTGTACTTCTCTGGCCCGAGCGACGAGCTGTACACGGTGGTGGGCGCTTTCGCTTTGCCGATGTGAGCAAGCGCGTACCCCGTGAACTCGTTGATTTGCTCCCCACCATGCGTCGCCGACTGCGGACAAACACAAACATGGTTACAAGTAGTGACAATTGAGTGCTATAACAAATGCATCAATAGAAGAATACCCATGTTTCCATGAACTCTGGCAGGATCTGGCTCCCTTGGTGGTGTGAGACCCCTGACCTATCGAGCTCTGCCTTGCGTTTCGCCCGACGTGCTCTGCGCTCCTCGTACGCCGCCGGCGTACGCCACCCTCTGACAATTACAAGCCAGCAGTCCTCGTACTTGATGCACCAGCCCGGAGGCATCTGCATGACATTCAAGTTTTTTATATTCCAGATAATGAATTGAATGTGTCATGTAAGAAATCATAACGGATGTTTCCTGACAATTACTTAAGTTTTTGATATTACCTGCATGTACTGCTCCTCGGTGAGGTCGGTCTCCTCATGAGACATCATCTCCCTGGCTTGCTCCTTATCTACCTTCACCTTCTTGATGTTGGCGTAGTAGCTGATGGCGGCCTGGGTACGCGCCTCATAGAACATGTCCTTGAGCCGGTCAGCGCACACCAAGTCCTGATGTCGTGACGCCTGCCCGAGGTCCTGCGCCTCCTCCAACTGGAAGTACAACTGCACACAGGCATCAAACATCATTTCATTGTTTGAAGAAAGTCCAACGAATCCGTTGTATTGAGATATGCGATGCGATGCAAAGACTCACCCAGAACTCCCTCTTGATCTTGTCAGCAAGGACTTCGTCATTTTCGTCCTTGACAAGGGAGAAGTGGTGCCATTTCTCGGGCACGATGTGGTTACCCTCGGCGGTGAGACCAAGCCAGGGAAGTGCTTTTTAATCAGCATGCCCTGGATGCTAGTGGGACAGCGTGAAGAACCCCTTTTTGTCACCTTTTTCCAGCCCCTGCACGAGTCATTAACAACAATTGTTAGTATGCAGTTTGAATTTGAAAATGTCATATGAACAAGTAGAGAAATCAACAATGGTTACTTACTTGCCCGCGGGCCGAATCACCGGGCGCTCGTTAGTGACTGGCAGGTGGCTAGGGAGCCTGGTGGGGCCGCGCTGAAAGGGCTTGGCCGAAGCTGTGGAAGTAGAGCCGCCCGCTGTCTCCTCGTCACTGCAGCTGAGGTCGTCGTCGTCGCCCTCGGCGTCTCTGCCGCAGACGCCGCCACCGTCACCGTCACCGGTCGTCGTCGTCATCGCCCCCTCCTGGGAGGCCGTCTCGAACAGCCTCCTCGACGGCGTGTGGTGCCGTCCGCTAGGGGCCCTCACACCCCTACTGGTCGACGGCTCCACCTCAAGCTCCTCGTCCTCGTCCTCGTCCTCGCAGGGGTCGGCCGCCACGTGCTCCTCCTCCTCCTCGTCCTGGTCGACCGACGCCATGTACTTCGAGGTGACATTCCGTCGTGGCCGCCCTCCGCTTGGCATTTTGTCGAGTGCCTGCAATAACAAAGATTAAAAGAGTTAGTATTAATAACAAGTACCTATAAAGAAACATAACTGCAAGGTAATATTAATAACTGCAAGGTAATATTAATAACAATATAGTATTACATGAATTAGAAATTATCTCCGCGAAAGGCAATATTGCTGGCGAGCGCTCGTCGTCATCATCAGTACTGTCGTCATCACTATCAATATTGTCGAGCTCTCTTAAGTTGTCATCACTATCAACATCATCCGCAACAACTACATCGCGTCGCATCTGCCATTCATCAAGGATTCGTAAGTCCTCAGCATCGTGCACCTCATCACCCTCGTCCTCATCGATGTCGTTGTTTACTTCCATACCCATCAGCGAAAGAATGTCTATCTCCAACCTACCTTCTAGCCCCTCAGGTTGATAGAACTCATCTGTCATTAGGTCAAAGTTGTAATCATCATCGTTCGGGACCGCTGCTTTACCGCGTGGCGATACCATCTGCACAAGGCTCCAACCCGCAAGGCGCTTGTCATTTTGGTTTGCCCATGGGAGGTAATAAACTTGCGTGGCGTCTTGGTTAGCCACAATATAGACATCGTCCCCTCCATATTTGGAATCCTGTCGGATTTCGACTTGCCCAATCTTAAGGTCCTTTTTCGTGAACTCAGGATCGAACCAATGGCATTTGAATACCACTGGCTTACAACCTAGGTCTTTGCCAAAGTCAAGCTCCAATATCTCTTCGACGATGCTGTAATAGTCCTTCCCATCCGTGCCGGGAGTACGAACTCCGCTGCACGTGGTTTTTAGGTTGCCCCGTTTCTCTTCGTAGGTTCTCGTGCGAAAGCGATAGCCATTCACATCATAAACGTCGAATGACCTGACATGTCGCTCGGCACCTTTGCCCACACATCTCAATGCAGGACTCATTTCCGCATCACAATTAGCCTGCAAGGTTAGGACAGGTAGATAGTTACATTACTCGCTCATAGGAGCAAAGTGGAATCTCAAAGTGGGAACTAGGTTAGTTGGATGGTACCTTTGTACAGAACCAATTGACGAAATCGGGCTTATTATGTCTGAGAAGATGGTCTTTTTCTTCCTCAGTAGGATCCGTACTGCCGCTCCAGTGTTCATTAATATATTCCCTGGGGAAACAATAGACAACGGGGGTCGGATTGATAGGTGGAGGATAGTGGCGGCGTAGTAGCTGAGGACTTACTCTTGATAATCTTGGGTTTCGTCAAGGTTCAACAACAAGTACATCATGATAGTGTGCCACTCAACATGCAGCAAGTACACATTGGTCCCTGCGCCTGCTCTTCCGAGATCCCCTCTGAAAAGGCTGAGGGTGCATGAATTCTCATCGATGTTGTAACGAGGGGTTGGATCTTGTGGTCTGCGAAGTGCCTCGGTATAGTACGCCTGTGTGAATGTCGACACCTCCTCCAGAATGAATGCCTCTGCCACGGAAGCCTCAATTTTGGCTTTATTTCTACACATTTTTTGAAGAAGCTTTAGACACCTCTCGATTGGATAGCACCAACGGAACTGCACGGGCCCCCCCAACCGTGCCTCCCTTGGTAGGTGCAAAATCAGATGTTGCATGGACAGGAAGAAGCCGGGTGGAAATATCATCTCCAACTTGCAGAGCAACAGAGGTGCATCCTTCTCTAGTTCAAGACAAACGTCCCGAGACAACTCCTTGGCACAAAGCTGGTGGAAGAAAAAGCTCAACTCTGCCAGGACGCGCCACACTGGCTCGGGGAGGTATCCCCGGGTCATCGCAGGAAGGATCCGCTCAATCCAGATGTGGAAGTCATGACTCTTCATCCCTAAGACTTTGCCAGTCTGCACGTTCACTCCCCTACTCAGATTCGCCGCATACCCATCGGGGAACCTTAGCGTCTTCATCCACTCCAGTACTTCCTTCCTATGTGACCTTTTCAGGATGTAATCGGCCGGGCCCTTCTTCCATCTCTTGCCTGGCGCAGGGGTCTTCATCACTAGATTTGGTCTATCGCAAATCGTTTCAATGTCTAGTCTAGCCTTAACGTTGTCCTTTGACTTCTTGCCAATGTCCATGAGTGTTGCCCACAGTGCCTCGGCGACATTCTTTTCTGTGTGCATTACATCGATGTTGTGTGGAAGAAGAAGGTCCTTGTAGTAAGGGAGCCTAGTCAAGCCCGATATATGAGTCCACATGTGGTCGGTACCATATCCTTTAAAACCACAACAAGTCAAGTTTCGTACTTGTGGAGATGTATGGGTTTTGGCCATCCGACGTCACCACTTGCTCGAAACTTTTTGAAATTTTTACCACGGCCTCCACATGCCATGACAACACAACTCGTCAAGTTTCGTCATTTTCGGACTTCGTATGGATTTTATATAATTTAAAAATACTTTCCACGCACGTAACTCCCCATGTTACGACGCCAACATGGTCGTCATTTCATGCGAGCTCCTGGATACAGACTCAGCATACTCCTAGAATCATGAATACCATCTTTTGAATCAAAAAATCCCATTATTTCATGTACCTGCAGTTCAAATTTGGAGTCGCCGGAAAAATGCAAAGAAACAGAAATAATTAACGAAATATAGCTAAAAAACTCAAAATTGTCCCAACTTTTGAAGTTGGGTTATATTTGATGTAGGAAGGCACCAGGAAAAAAATGGGCTGAAAAAACAAAAAAAAATTCAAACTATGCCGACGACATGTTAAGGCCGTCGGCAAAGTAGGTTTGCCGATGGCCAGCCATCGGCATAGACGGTGGGCCCGGCAGCTCCTGAGGCGGCCACGTGGCCTGTCTATGCCGATGGCCGCGGCCGTCGGCATAGCCTTCCCTTTTGCCGACGGCCTGACGGCAAGGCCATCGGCAAAGGGCACGGCGTCGGCCGGCGTCTGCCCTGGGCCAATTTTGCCGATGGTCGGACGTTGCCGATGGCCTGGCCGTCGGCAAAGATTAGTATTTGCCGATGGCTCGGGTTTGCCGATGGCTTTGCCGTCGGCAAAGATTGGCTTTGGCGATGGCCTGTCTTTGCCGATGTCTGGACCGTCGGCAAAATATCTTTGCCGATGGCTCTGCTTTGCCATCGGCAAATCCTGTGGTCTGCCGATGGCTTATTCTCTGGCCATCGGCAAACCTCCCGGCCGTCGGCAAATAAGCCGTTTCCGGTAGTGCTAGCTATATATCAGCAATATATGCATGCATGTGCATGGGGGGCAATAATTTTGCACGACGGACTTTTGCTGGGCAATCATGTTGGCCGTCCGGCTAGCTGTGTGAATTCTCACTCCGATCCTAGGGCCCGGCAGCGGTGGCATATATGATCTCTGCATGCAGCATCGCCTGCACGACTGGTCGACTGCACCCGCCTGCCTGCCCTAGCTTCCTGTGTTTTCGTTGCGCGCCGGTCGAAGCAGAAAAAGCCAAGGCACCCCGCACCCCACCCGGCCACCACCACCCTCACCCGGCTCCGGCTCGTCGCCGTCGTACGCCGGCCCGGCCCGTCGCCGTCACCTTTCTGATCTGATCAGCAGGCTAGCTGGTGTGTGCATGCAGTAACATGACAAAAGCCCATGCATCTCGCGCCAACCTACGTGGTTTTCAAGATGTTACCGTGTGGGTGGCCACACGTACGTAGCTCACACGCACTGTGCGCTTTTGCAGAGAGTTTTCACCAAAAGGGATCGAGAGAGAGAGCGTGTGCGTTTCACCAAAAGGGACTGAGAGAGAAAGTAGCTAGAGACTATAGAGTTTATTACCGTGCCGGCCGCAGATCTCCTGCCGGTAGCTTTTCAAAAATGAAAAAAACAAACATGCGGCGCACCAACAAGTGAGTAACACCTAGAGCTAGCTACTAGCAGCTCTCACTCTCTCTCTCTCTCTATGCCCCCTTCAATGCAGAGAGTAAAGCCTTTTTAACCACCCACAAGGCCACCACTGCTTCACACACTTCACACGCACACATAGCTCGATCGCTCTTCTTCCCGTTTCCCCTGTGCTCTCTCCTCCTGAGCTCCTGGCTCCTCCACACGTACACCCAGAGTATAGTTGTAGTAGGATGATGAACACCAACGCGATGTCGCCAACAAGTACCGACGTCGACTTCTCCTTCGGCCCCATGCAGCCCTACGTCGGCTTCGACGCCGCCGGCATGGCCATGCCAGGCGTCGTCAAGAGGCCGCTACTGCAGCACAATAACAACCACAACAACCTAGGAGTATACGACAGCTTCGACTTCGCTGCCGCGGGGTTACCGTTCCAAGAATCTGGTCTCCTGCCGCCCGCCGAGAGCCTGCCGCTGGCACCGCCGCCGCCAAGCATGGCCGCCATGGCGGCGATGCCGCCGTCGCTGCTGCTGACGCTCCCTGGCGGCGTGCCTATGGCGGCGGATGTCGTCTATCCCTTCGGCGCCGGCGCGGGAGGGTTCCTGAAGCCGGAGGACGGCGGCGGCCCCCTCGTGGACGCTGGCGGCTGCGGCGGCGGGAGGATCGGCCTGAACCTCGGACGCCGCACCTACTTCTCCCCCGCGGACGTGCTCGCCGTGGACCGGCTGCTAACGCGGTCGCGGCTCGGCGGCGGCGGCGTGGGCGTGGGCATGGGCATGGGACTCGGCATGGGCGTGCTGGGGCTCGGGCTCGGCGCCGCCCACCACCACCACCAGCCGCCGCGGTGCCAGGCCGAGGGCTGCAAGGCCGACCTCTCCGCCGCCAAGCACTACCACCGCCGCCACAAGGTCTGCGAGTACCACGCCAAGGCCGGCGCCGTCGCCGCCGCCGGCAAGCAGCAGCGCTTCTGCCAGCAATGCAGCAGGTACGTACGTGTACGTGTCCCTCCCCTTGCATGCATGCCACCGGCCGGCCTGGTTCAGGTGGTGTGGCCCCTGTCAGGTCAGGACATGTGCCCACTGCCCACACGTACGCACCCGGCCCCGTTGGCCGGCCAGCCCGTTACCTACGTGTTTGTGTGCCGTGCCGGGCACTGTTGAGGCACCTTTTCCTTGTTGTCTCTTGCACTGTCGCTTTGCCTTGTCACGTAACGTATGGGCACAGGAGCATAACATGGGACGCAATTTGCGAAGCGCAATGCATGCATGCACAGCTACGCTCTGCCACATGCATGCATGGCATGGGCGCGCCTGAGCATGACGTTCATCTCTCCTCTCTAGCGTATACACATCATACATGCACTCATGCGGATGTATAGATTGTAGAGTGCTCTTCCTCTTCTGGTCTGGTTCAATATCATGCAGAGTGCAATCATGAAAAGCATTCCTACTGCCTTTGCTACTGGTACTGGTCCTCCCTCCCTCTCTCTCTCTCTCAACTCTGCTCTCTCTTTCTCCCTTCTCTGGGATTGTTTGTACAGGGCTACAGGGCTATGGTAGCATCACGTACATACTCGTATACTAACAACCAAACAGTTAATGTATGCATGGAACCGGGAAAAAAACGAAAATCAGTGAGAAGGCTGCAACCTGTCGAGTCAGCTAGTAGATGCTGCTGCCAGTGCCAAGTAGGACTGGCGCGCCGGCGATCATCTCAGTTGATGCGCGTCACGTCAGATAGATGCGATAAAGTTAAGGCCTGGTTTAAATCCAAGCTGGATGTCGCATGGGGTGTTCGGATACTAATAAAAAAATTATAGAATCCGTTGGTAACCCGCGAGACGAATTTATTAAGCCTAATTAATCCGTCATTAGCATATGTGTACTGTAGCACTACATTGTCAAATCATGAACTAATTTAGGCTTAAAAGATTCATCTCACAAATTAGTCATAAAATATGCAATCAATTATTTTTTAGTCTATATTTAATATTTCATATAATATGTCTAAACATTCAATGGGATAAAAAGTAAACTTTAGGGAGAAGAACTAAACAAGACCTAAGACGAGAGACCAGGAGGGCCGGGGTCATCTACTACTCATCTGCACATTTTCACTTCACCACTGGAGTACTACCAAACATTGACCACTGCACCCACACTTTCATCAATCACCATTATTGCAAACGGTCATATTTATATGTATGTCTTCACAATCACAGGCCATCTACGCGTACGTACCTGATTGCATATGGAGTATGTATGTGGGCCTATTATGCATATATATAGGTCACATTTAATTAGCATACGTACGTAGCTCACCTCCCAGCTCTAAGCCAGATTTAGTTCACATATAACAACTAACTGAAACGAGGTGGTTTAAATATCTATGTTTACTTCTAGTCTAGAATTAAAAGGATTCCATAAACAGGAGTCCCAATAATGTAGCCTCAACTCTAGTTCCATAAAAAAATTGGAGTTATATGTAGCTCTAGATATTTTTAGATCGAGTTGATGAAGCTATACCGAACATGCCAATATATGGATACAGATATCATATTTATCTTGGTTCATTTCTTGGATAGATTTCATGTGCTTGCTGAGTTTGATGAGGCCAAGAGGAGCTGCCGGAAGCGGCTCACCGAGCACAACCGCCGCCGCCGGAAGCCCATCAGCGCACAGGACAAGGACTCGTCGCCGCCGCCACCAAAGAAAGCGGATATTTGCATAACTACCTCATACAGTAATGATCTCAAGAGTAAGAAGCTTTATATCATCTAAACTATAGCTAGTTCTCTGATGTCATCAGCATGCATCTTATTACAAAGTATAATCTTTGAATTGAAACTAAGGCGATTAGCTATAATGATGGTGCTTGCAGGGACAATTTGAAATCATTTAAAAAATGTACCCTTGAGTTTTAGATCTGAGCTCTTGATTTTAAATTTCAAGTCGATAACCTAACTCGATCATCATGTCCTATATAATTAGGCCATAGTTTTCACACAGTAGTCACACAGATACAAAAACCGATGATGACTAGATGCAACAGTAAGCTGTAGAATATGTTGACTAATTTATTTATCACAAGGTTTCGATTTTTTAAAGCGAAATCATCACTTTAAATTTCCACTGTTAATAGTTTTTCTCTCCAATCAAGCTTGGGTATATATGGCATATAAAGCACACCACACCGTGTATAATCCAACTCAACTGTTTTTTTTTTTTTTTTGAAACGGACCCAACTCAACTGTTTAGCAGTACACAGCCGATTCGTCGCAAAAAAAAAACAGTACACAGCCGATGTGCAAGCACGTTGCAACCATTCGACAGAAAGTTACTGTAGCTCTATGTGCCAAATGCCATGCCATGCACCTCGATGCTACTTCATCATCACATCTGATGACCTGACGTACATGCACATGCACTCATGCATGCATATGGCGCCAAAGTTTCGATGTACGTGTGGGATCAATATACCGCATGCCTCCGATCCTACACTAGATATATAGATAGATATAGTTGTCCAAACAGATCGCCCAGGCAAGGCACGGAGAAGCACGGCACGGCGAAGCACGACACGGTCAGGCACGGTGGCGTTGTCGTGCCGTGCCTGATAGTGCCACCGTGCTGGCACCTCGGCCCAGGCACGGCCCTACAGTCGGTTAGCCGTGCCGTGCCGTGCCTGTAGGCACGGCAGCCCATCATGCCTATGCCGGCCCGGGCACCATAGCTCGCTGCGACGAGCGTCCTTGCCATCGCCGTTGCCGCGCCACCGGTATCCGCGCCGCTGCTGTCTGAGCGCCCCGGCATCTCCACTGTCGTTGCCCTCCACTGCGCCATGGCTGAGGGAGGCGGCACGCGCCGCCATCTCTTCGTACTAGAGAGGGCGAGTGTCCAAGAGAGAGGGAGGGAGGAGTCGAGGAGCGAGCGATCGAGAAGGAGTCGAGGACGCAATCGGACGCCAGAGGAGCGAGAGGGAGGGAGCCACGGAGCGAGAGAGAGTCGCGGTCGGGGCACAGTGAGAGGGAGCGGCGGACGGCTGGGAGGGAGAGGGCAGAGGGAGAATTGCTTTTATATCTAGGTTTTGCTCATCAAGCTCATCCAACGGCTAGAAAAAGATAGGAGGCATCCAACGGCTAGAACATATGGGGCCGCTGGCACTGTGGGCTGGACCTATGGCCCAGGCATGGCCCTAGATCGTGCCCGTGCCGGCACTAGTACTCTGGGCTCCATGCCCGTGCCGGCCCATCGTGCCTGACCCAGCTGGACATCTATATAGATAGATATATGCAACCCCTGCTACATGATCAGATCGATATATGCTGCAACAATGTGCTTCGATCACTATATACTTTGGCAAACCTTTTTTTTTATGCGCCCTACGTCCTGACGTGGCTATCATCATTGTATGTACGACGAGCAGCAGCAGGTGCGAGCAGCACGGCAGCAGCCAAGTCGACGGCCATCTCGCCGAACGGCAGCGGCGTCAGCTGCCTCGACGTCATGGACAACGGCCAGACGAGCAGCGCGGCGGCGGCGGCAGTGGTGGCGCCGATGGCCCTGTCTCTGGCCGCGCCGCCGCTGCACGAGAAGGACGGCAGCCTGGACTCCATGCTGATGCAGCGGGTCCAAGGCCGGCGGGACGACGACGACGAAGAGCATCGCCACTTCATCACCTCGCTTGTGATGCAGACCCAGCAGCAGCAGCAGCACAGCGGCAACGCCCACGGCGGCGGCATCTTGTCGTGCTCGTTGGTGTCAGATCAGCAGCAGAACGGCGGCTGCAACGGTTTCTTTGAGGTGGACTTCATCTAGTGCGATGCATGCATGTACGTAAAAGGAGGGGAAAGCCTATGTCGTCGCTGCATTATTTCTGAGATGAGATGCATGACGTGAGGAAAGCAACAAGGGCTAGGTTGGTTGCATTCTAGGGTGGCTAGTAGCCTTTTCTTTTTACTGTGTTTAGTACTTGAGCTAGCTAGCTAGTGTTGGACTTTTGTTACTAGAGGGAAATGCTGGTGTAGTATGTGCATTCCTTTTTCCTATTGCTAAAAATGTACATTATTACGTGTATGTGTCTGAGTTTACTACTGATGGTTAATTAATAATATAGCTAGGGTGTATGGTATGGTGCATGTATCTGTGTTTCTTTGCTTTTTAGATGGTGAAGGAAGCTTTGTTCAAATATAACTTGTACTCCCTCCACTTTCTAAAAGAATGTCGTTTTGAACGTGATCTCACATACCGAGAAGTGATTTATGGAGGTGTATTTTTTCTTGTTTGCCCTATTGGCTAGAGTCGATCGTCAAAGTGTATTCAATAATCTCCCTCTGTCCAGCTGGTTACTGTCACTAGGCTTAAGGCTCTTTTCTGCTGCTGCTAATAAGTTCGATTCCTCGCCTATGTTTTGTTTTTTGCCTTCTTTTTTTTTTCTTCGCTCCTCAGTCGTCATGTGCTGGTGCCTTGCCGGCCTTTTTTCTTCGCTTTTGCATGCTCGAGCTCGTCGTCGGTGCCTTGCTCCTTGTCCTCCATGACGTTGTAGTCCATGGCGACGTGGAACTCCTCGCCTCCCCGCAGCAGCGCCGAGGAAGCGGAGCAGGCCCGAGCGACGAGAGGTGAAGTAAAGAAGCTGAGCAGCGACACCTCGGTTCGCATGCGCACGCAAGGAGATGAATTAATCGTCTTGCATGTATGCAAGGGTATACATGTCCATGTTGTTATAGTATAAAATGCAAAACGACTTCTTTTTGCCACTCTGGTTTCAAGCCAAACGACATTCGCCCTGTTCGTTTGGATTTGTTTGGCTGATAAGACATGACTGAAAGTACTGTTGGTTGATTTGAGCCCTGTTCGGCTTATCCAGAAACCAGTTTGTCCGGCTTGTTTTTTCAGCTGAAACAATGTTTTTCTCTCACAACAATTCAGACAGAACAGTGTTTTTCAGCCAGTTTCAGCAAGCTGAATAGGGCCTTGGTGTGAGAGAAAAATACTGTTCATTAGCTGATAAGCCATGACTTATAAGTCAAACACGACCCAGCGAACATGCTGATTTTTTGAGAAACCGGAGGGAGTACTACGTTACATTATCACATCTGAGTCTTGATATTGGAAACCACCACCTGCCTATCCATAGAGTTGGTTACTGAATTTTGAGACATTTTAACTTTTTTATGGTAAGGGAAGATAATCAATAGTAAATGGATTATGTGGATCATTAATTTGGAATGGTTCCTTAAATAAACAACTTAATTAATTGTTAAAACACTACAGCATAAATAATTTTTAGAGGCGTCCATGTTTTTTTCTCCGAGAGCGGTTAGATCAAGAATCGCTTCCACTATTAGAGAACAGACTTTAGAACGATGTCCCAATTTAGCATTAGCCTCGGCATTTTTTTTGCCCCCGGGACTAAAGGTCCCTGCCCAACGGTCGTCCGCGGGGCAGGGATCTTTAGTCCCGGCTGGTATTACCAACCGGGACTAAAGGTTTACCTTTAGTCCCGGTTGGTAATACCAACCGGGACTAAAGCTTTTAGTCCCGGTTTGGGTAATGCCTCGGGAATAAAGATTAATCTTTAGTCCCGGTTTGGACCCCTAACCGGGACTAATTATCCTGGCCTATAATTCAGCTCATTTCTTCCTCCCCGAGCCCGAGCCATTCCATTCAAACTCACTGCCTCTGTTCTTCAGCTTGCTGTTGTTCTTGCTCTCTCCCCCTCCATTGGTGTTGCTCTTCGATTTTGGAGATAACAAACTTAATCCTCTTATGTTTTGTCAGTAGCTTATCTCATTTTGCGATGTAGATGCATGTGTAACTTTATATGATGGACTTTATTATGATTTTATATGCCATTTTTAGCTCAAAATCACATGATGATTTGCATATATGTTTGGATAAACAAAAGTTAAATTAGTTCATCAAAATCACGTCTTGCTCGTCCTCGCTGGAGCACGTGCCATCCTCGTCCCCGGTGGCTTACGTGATCTTAGAATTAATTTTTCCATGAAATGAAAAACTTAGAAAATTGTTAGAAAATTGTAGAAAATCCGTACTAGTTGAACTTGCGGACCGTGTTCATCTCGGCGAGCATGTTCTCTGCCGAGCGGTAACGGACGTCAAGGAGGAGCTTTGATTCTACGAGGGAGAGCGGCAACGGTCGTGGAAGACCGTGTTCCCTTTCTCGTAGAATCGGAGCTCTTCCTTGGCTAAGTACGGTGCCGTCCGGTGGAGAAATGCTCGCGAGATGATCACGTAAGCAAGGTCAACTAGTACGGATGGTTATTTATTGAAACATGTTTTTGAGCTATAATTTGATGGATATTTGATAACTTCAGACCTACAAATGTCATCTACAAATATTATTATCCTCGGCAACCTAAACGCCCACGAGCTCGCCGATATCGAGCAGGTCACTTTGAATTATTTTTTCCATGAAATAAAATACTTAGAAATCATGCCTTTTATTTTTTAGAATTAAATTTTCCATGAAATGAAAAACTTAGAAAATGGTTAGAAAATTATAGAAAATCCGTACTAGTTGAACTTGTGGACCGTGTTCAGGTCGGCGAGCATGTTCTCTACCGAGCGGTAACGGACGTCAAGGAGGAGCTTTGATTCTACGAGGGAGAGCGGCAACGGTCGTGGAAGACCGTGTTCAATTTCTCGTAGAATCGGAGCTCTTCCTTGGCCAAGTACGGTGCCGTCCGGTGGAGAAATGCTCGCCGATTTGATCACGTAAGCAAGGTCAACTAGTACGGATGGTTATTTATTGAAACATGTTTTTGAGCTATAATTTGATGGATATTTGATAACTTCAGACCTACAAATATCATCTACAAATGTTACTATCCTCGACAACCTAAACGTCCGCGAGCTCGCCGATATCGAGCAGGTCACTTAGAATTATTTTTCCATGAAATGAACTACTTAGAAATCATGCCTTTTTTTTAGAATTAAATTTTCCATGAAATGAAAAACTTAGTAAATAGTTAGAAAATTATAGAAAATCCGTACTAGTTGAACTTGCGGACCGTGTTTAGCTCGGCCAACATGTTCTCTACCGAGCGGTAACGGACGTCAAGGAGGAACTTTGATTCTACGAGGGAGAGCAACAACGGTCGTGAAAGATCGTGTTCCCTTTCTCGTAGAATCGGAGCTCTTCCTTGGCCAAGTACGGTGCCGTCCGGTGGAGAAATGCTGGCCGAGATGATCACGTAAGCAAGGTCAACTAGTACGGATGGTTATTTATTGAAACATGTGAAATCCGTACTAGTTTAGGTTAAATATATCATTTTAGAAAATATGAAATTTACACTAGTTTGTAAAAATAAGTATAGAAAGTAGATGACAACTGGTACCGGATCCTCGGCCTCTCGTTCGGTTGCGAAACGACTGAGGCCAGAACTCCCTCTCTTTATCTGCGGTAAGTGTAAGCAGAAGATTGTGATGGAGTACCGAGTCAAGAGACAGGGACCCAACAAGGGTCGTGTTTTCTACAAGTGCCCGGATCGCGATGTGAGTTTCTTACGCATTTTTTATTTATGGCTAATTGACCTGCTTTTCTTGAATATTTTTGACTAAATATTTTTTGGCTTTAATTTCAGTGGGAGGGCAATGGATGCGATGGTTGGTACTGGGAGGAAGATTATGTTACATACGTGCAGAATTTGGGTGCGCTTGAGGTAGCGGCTGCTGCTGATGAGTCAGTGAGCCAGCAGGAGAAGCTTATTGATATTCAACAGAAGAATGATTTGTCTATTTTAGTTGCGTACGATCACGAAATAATTATGTTACTGAAGTGCATTGTAGTTTTAGTTTGTTTAGTGATAGTTGGGATTGCTTACGTTGTAGCCAGGCTTAGTTAATTAATCAACCGTGTGTGTGTCATTTATGTTGTGTAATAAAATACTTAATTATGTTCAAGGTTTTCATAATTTGTCGTGTAATACAGATTATGTCACGCCATTGGATGTACAATGCCGCTCGCCGCTCCCAAGACTTTATTGAGGGCTTGCACTATTTCTTAGGTGTGGCCGAGGCAAATAAGCGGGATGGTTTCATGTGCTGTCCATGTGCCCTATGTAAGAATTTAAAGGAATATTCAAGCTCAATGAGTCTTCATTCACATTTGCTTAAGTTAGGTTTCATGTCAAACTATATATGTTGGACTAAGCATGGAGAAAGCGGGGTAATGATGGAAGAAGGTGAAGGAGAAGATTTAGACATTGATGACATTATTGCTTAGTATGGTGCCTTTGATGATACTACAATGGGGGGAGATGAAGAAGAGGTAGCGGTAGAAGATGATCTCGGTGATGCTCTTGGCGATGCCATTCATGATGCACAACAAGAATTGGAAAGTGAAAAAGAGAAAGTTAAGTTCGAGCGCATGCTTGAGGATCATAGGAAGTTGCTATACCCGATGGCCGAAGAGGGGCAAAAAAAGCTAGGTACAACACTGGAATTGCTACAGTGGAAGGCAAAGAATGGTATATCCAACAAGGCATTTGGGAATTTATTGAACCTCATAAAGAAGATGCTTCCGAAGCCAAATGAATTACCCACCACTACGTACGAAGCAAAAAAGGTTGTCTGCCCATTGGGATTAAAAATCCAGAAGATACATGCATGTCCTAATGACTGCATCCTCTACCATGGCAATGAATACGAGAATTTGGATGAATGCCCGGTATGTAAAGCATCGCGGTATAAGATCAGGTGCGATGATCCTGGTGACGTCGAGGGTGAACAACATTCTAGAAAGAAAATCCCTGCCAAGGTTATGTGGTATGCTCCTATAATACCACGCTTAAAATGTTTGTTCAGAAATAAAGACCATGCAAAGTTGTTGCGGTGGCATAAAGAAGACCATAAGGTAGACAATATGCTGAGACACCCAGCTGATGGGTCCCAGTGGAGAGCGATAGACAGGGAATTTCCAGAGTTTGCAAATGAGGCTAGAAACTTAAGGTTTGCCTTAAGTACAGATGGTATGAATCCTTTTGGGGAGCAGAGCACTAGTCATAGCACTTGGCCAGTTACTCTATGTATCTACAACCTTCCTCCATGGTTATGCATGAAGCAGAAGTTCATTATGATGCCGATCCTCATCCAAGGTCCGAGGCAACCTGGCAACGACATTGATGTCTATCTGAAGCCATTAGTTGAAGAACTTCTAGTTTTATGGAACAAACCAGGTGTACGTGTCTGGGATGAGTACAAACAAGAACACTTTGACCTACGAGCAATGTTGTTCATAACAATCAATGATTGGCCTGCTTTAAGTAATCTTTCAGGTCAGACAAACAAAGGATATAATGCATGCACACATTGTTTTGATGACCTTGACAGTATATATTTGAAAAGATGTCGAAAGGTCGTGTACCTTGGCCATCGTCGATTCCTTCCTTTGAATCACCAAGTAAGAAAGAAAGGTAAGCATTTTAAAGGTAAGCCAGACCACCGGAAGAAGCCTCATAACCGAACCGGGGAAGATGTACTCGCAATGGTCAAGGATGTGAAAGTAGTATTTGGAAAGGGACAAGGCAGCGAATCTATTCCTAAAGATGCTAAGGGGCACGCACCCATGTGGAAGAAGAAGTCCATCTTTTGGGAGCTACCCTATTGGCAAGTCCTAGAGGTCCACAACGCAATCGACGTGATGCACCTGACAAAGAATCTTTGTGTGAACCTGTTAGGATTCATGGGTGTGTACGGGGAAGCCAAAGGATTCACTTGAAGCACGTCAGGACTTGCAGGGCATGAAAGAACGAGACAACCTTCATCCAGAGAAGACAGATGATGGACATCATTACTTAAGTCCTGCTAGCTACACGCTTAGCAAAGAAGAGAGGGATAGCATGTTTGAATGTCTAAGCAGCATCAAGGTCCCATCGGGATTCTCCTCCAATATAAAGGGTATAATAAATGTGCCAGATAAGAAATTCCTAAACTTAAAGTCCCACGACTGCCACGTGCTTATGACGCAATTGCTTCCAGTTGCTTTAAGAGGAATTCTACCTGCACATGTACGTCTAGCCACCGTGAAGCTATGTGCATTCCTCAATGCAATTTCTCTGAAGGCAATCAATCCAGTGGAACTAGCTACTTTACAGAATGATGTGGTTCAATGTTTTGTCAGCTTTGAGTTGGTGTTCCCTCCATCCTTCTTTAATATCATAACACACCTCCTAGTTCATTTGGTGAAGGAGATTAGTATTCTTGGACCTGTGTTCTTACATAACATGTTCCCCTTCGAGAGGTTTATGGGAGTCTTGAAGAAATATGTGAAAGTCCATTCTAAGCCTGAAGGAAGCATCGCCCAGGGCTATGGAACAGAGGAGGTCATTGAGTTCTGTGTTGACTTTATTCCTGACCTTGCCCCGATTGGCGTTCCCGAATCGCGACATGAGGGGAGACTCAGTGGTAAAGGAACTTTAGGGAAGAAAACATATATTGGCATGAAAGACGATTATTTCAATAAAGCACACTACACAGTTCTTCAGAACTCATCATTGGTGCATCCGTACATCGAGATACATAAGGAGTTCTTACGATCCAAGTTTCTAGGGAAGACTGAAGCTTGGATTAGGCGTCAGCACATAGAAAGTTTCAGTGGTTGGTTGCGAAAAGAATGTCAAGGCGATGACAATATTGATGAGCAACTGTATTTATTGGCTAGGCAACCATCATGGCATATCCTCATGTACCAAGGGTACGAGACAAATGGGAATACATTTTACACAGTTGCCCAAGATAAAAGGAGCACCAATCAAAATAGTGGTGTTCGCATAGATGGCACAGATCAAAATGGGAATATACAAACATATTATGGCCGCATAGAAGATATATGGGAACTAGACTACGCACCTAATTTTAAAGTCCCTTTGTTCCGATGCCAATGGGTGAAGCTGATCGGAGGAGGGGTAACAGTCGACAAAGAGTATGGAATGACAACAGTGGACCTCAACAATATTGGGTACAAAGACGAACCATTCATCCTTGTTGCCGATGTGAGTCAGGTGTTCTATGTGAAAGACATGTCAACAAAATCAAAAAGAGGAAAAAACAAAGACATCAACTCAATGATCAATGAGCCAAAGCGCCACATAGTTCTTTCTGGGAAAATAAATATAGTGAGAATTGAAGACAAGTCAGACATGTCAGAAGATTACGAAAGAAATGTCCGAATTCCACCCTTCATAGTGAAGAAAGATCCAAGCATCATGTTAAATGATAAAGACACTCCATGGTTACGACAAGATCATAACCAAGGGTCATACGTCAAGAAGAAATTCACTGTTGTGCCCGCATGATACAACGATGCATGTTTAATATATTATGTTTTAGAGACGGATATTATGTAATATGTTATGACTTCACAATTGTTTTTTCATCTGAGGTCATTTAGTGTCTCATTTGAGCAAGTTTGACCAAGTCAAATTTGGTCAAATGAAAAAACAACATTTTGACTCTAGTATTATGAACTCTAAATGACTTCAAATTGAAAAGTTTTGAATACCAAGTTTGTTAAACTCAAAAAGATCTACAATTGTTGTTTTGGTCAACTTTCCATTTGAGAAAGTTTGGACGGTTCAAATTTGTGATTTTTAAATTTCAACGCCTACAAACTAGTTTTCGGGACCCTAGATTGTCTCAAATTGAAAAGTTTTGAATACCAAGTTTGTTAAGCTCATCAATATCTACAATACTTATATAGGCCATTTTTTCATTTGAGAAAGCTTGAACAAAATGTAGTTCAAATTTCACAAGTGTGTGACATAGTTTTAGAAAGTCTATATGAGATTCAAGAAGTTGTGACTAGTGTTTGATAAAAATTTCTCAAATGGGAAAATGAGCTATGTAACAATTGTAGATCTTGCTGAGATGATCAAACTTGGTATTCAGAGTTTTTTCATCTGAGGTCATTTAGTGTCTCATTTGAGCAAGTTTGACCAAGTCAAATTTGGTCAAATGAAAAAACAACACTTTGACTCTAGTATTATGAACTCTAAATGACTTCAAATTGAAAAGTTTTGAATACCAAGTTTGTTAAACTCAAAAAGATCTACAATTGTTGTTTTGGTCAACTTTCCATTTGAGAAAGTTTGGATGGTTCAAATTTGTGATTTTTAAATTTCAACGCCTACAAACTAGTTTTCGGGACCCTAGATTGTCTCAAATTGAAAAGTTTTGAATACCAAGTTTGTTAAGCTCATCAATATCTACAATCCTTATATAGGCCATTTTTTTATTTGAGAAAGCTGTAAAACAAAAAATACTACATTTTCTTTATTTTTATAGGTTCAACAAAAATTTTCTATCAATTTTGGTCAAAAACCGAGACAAAATTGAAACATTGACGTTACAATAATGTGATAATAAATTTCCTATCGAATAATATTAGTTTTATTAATTTTAAGTTACAAATATATTTTTGCATTAACAAAATACTTAGTATTAGTAACATTTATATTCTATATTCATAAAAGAAATTAAAAACTTTAGGTTACAAAATTTTCCTATTTACAATAAATAATTAGTTAATCAATAGTTTTTTTAAAATAAATATTGCAAAGTATTGAAGTTGCTATGGAATTAATTGATTAACCTAGTATTAAACAAAATCAAAATCCCAGGCCTTTCCAATTACGCTGGCGGGTTGCCAAAATTTTCAGGCCTTCAGTCCCGGCCCAGACCAAGAACCAGGACTAAAGGGTTGACGGCAATTTCGGTGCCCGCCCAAAAATACCTTTAGTCCCGGCTGGTAACACCAGCCGGGATCCGACTGGTGTTACCAGCCGGGACTAAAGGGTCCCGGCCTATATATATCGAACGTCTGTTCTGTTCATCTTCGATCTCGCATCCGTCGCTCAGCCCCGCCCGACCGCGCCATCCGCCGTCGTCGAGCTCGTCTATGCCGCGCCGCCGTCGTCTACCCCCGCCCGGCCGCGCCATTCTCCCGGCCCGCAACGCCGCATCCCGTCTCCGCCGCCGCACCCGACCACACCCTCCGTCGCCGACGCTTCCCGCGCGCCCACCGTACGGCCTCCGTCGAGTACTCTGCTTGATCTGCTGCATGCTCTCGATCGGCCATGCTTTTTAGATTTTTTTACAAAGTCTCGGCTGTATGTTAGATTAAAATGTATTAAATTTTAATTAGTAGTTTATTATTGTTAGTTTTTTAGTTATTTCTTAGGTAGTTTTTGATATATTAGATTAAATGTATTAAAATTTAATTAGTATTTTATTTAGATAGTTTTTTTAGATAGTTTTTATTATAGTTTTTGATATATGTTAGATTAAAATGTATTATCTATTACTAGTTTATCTAATTTCATGTTAGATTTATTTAATTGGATTTAGTAATTATATATTCTATATATCTCTCTATATATATTATATCTAGAGAGAGATTCTATATGTATACATATGTACTTAATTATTTCTATATGTATATATACATGTACTTATTTTCATGTGTTGAGAGAGAGAGAAAATTGTATCTTGAGAGACATTCTATGTGTATCACATGCATATCTAGAGATATAGACATATGCACTTATTTCTATGTGTTGAGAGAGAGAGAAAATATATTATATCATTATATGTGTATATATATACATGTACTTATTTCCATGTTTTTGGATCGAAAGTGTTTTTGATTCGATTCCAAAGCCTATACCTTATTATTGTTTATCCTTATGAAATATTATGTGTTATTATATTTAATTGGATTTAGTAATTCTATATGTGTTATCACATGTACTTATGTTATGTACCATAGTAATTCTATCTATGTGTTATCTTGAAGATACAAATGGCTGCTCCGGATGATAACTTGAGTGATGACATAATGGCGGATATTATCAACGCCGGCACCAATGTGGATGTAGATGACACGAGTCAGTACTTTGCTGATTATGAGGATATCCTGAATATGCCGGTGGTTGAAGATCAACAAATTGTCGCGCAAGAAAATACTGGCGAGGTATATTCGATTATCTATCATCTCTTATAGATGCATGCGTACGTATATTTATTGTTAATCATTGTGTTTCTACTCATGTAGCCGGTCTCTGGATCTACATCAACCACCGACAAAAGTAGGAAAGTCCGAGGGCCAAAAAAGCCATTAGAGGGTCGTTTCATAATATCAGAATTCGACACCGACACCGGCAAACCATTGGGACCACATGCTCAGACATATGTCAATCAATGTGGGTTCATTGTAAGGGATAGGATCCCAGTTAGTGCTCATGAATAGAAGCAGAAGATATCCGCTCCTAATGTTAGTTTTGTATCTGATCGTGACAAGAACCTAGCTTGGAGAGATATCACTCAGCATTTCACATTACAAGCAGATGATGCTTTGAAGGAGCTAGTGAGGGATTGGACAATGAAGAAGATGGCAACATTGTTCCAGAGTTGGAAGAAGACATTGTATAAAAAGTTTATCTTGAAGAATGCTACGCCGAATTTCAATGCTAAGGCGTTTGTCAAGTTGGAGTCCCATTGGGATGCCTTCGTAGAATACAAGACATCTCAAGACAGTGAGGAACGTGTGATGAGGAATCGGCAGAATGCCCGACAGAAGCAATACCATCATCGCATGGGATCAGGTGGTTATAGGAGTGCTATTCCCAAGTGGCAGAACCTAGAAGCAGAGATTACTGCCAAGGGAATCATACCTGAAACAATAGAGAAGAACTGGCCTCAACGCGCGAAGAATTGGTTCTACGCTCATGGGGGAAGCCTAGACCCAGACACTAGCAAGCTAATTTTTGGCCAAAAAATTGAGAGAGCAACACAGAGACTAGCTCGTGCTAGGGAAGAAGCTGATAGTGGTGTTTTCAAGCCCAACAGAGAGAAGGATGAATTGACATATGCCCTAGAGAATCCCGAACACGGTGGTCGAACAAGAGGCTATGGGGTGGTTCTGTGGCTACACGCATTCCCAGCAGACAAGGATACCTACAGAAGCCGCCATAGAAAGAAGGATGAGGAGGCAGAACGAATCCGTGCATTAGAGCAATTTGTTGATGAGTCACGACAAGCATTGCTTGAATCACGTGAATGAGAAAAATCTCTTGAGGCAAGAATGCAGGAGGAGATCAAGAGGCAAGTGCAGCTAGCAATGAGTCAAATGCAATCGCAATCAACGCCGGGAGTCACCATTAGCCCCGTTGGTCAAATGAAAAGCAGTTGTGCTTCTACAGAGCTGCCAGTTATTCAAGACGACGCTGGGTTGCGCTTCCCTGTTGATGACATTATCGAGCCTCTAACAACATGTGACCTACACATTCCAGATGGTAATAATGCATCAATCATGGTGGCTGTCGGGGTTGTATCTCCAATAGACCGAACGAAGACACCAAGAATCTATGGGTCAGTTATTCAACCTGGATATGCCAGCGTCTCGGTCGATAGAGTGCTCAAAGGTTACAGCAATGTTCCTCTTGACATTGAAGGCGGTGATGGGGAGAAGACACTAGGAGAAGCAGAGAAGACATTTATTCAATGGCGCAAATGCTTCATCATCATTCCTGGGGCGCCACCGCTTCCCCTACCTCACCCTAGGTACGAATGAAAGTGAATGAAATATTATTTTTCATTAATTTTCTATTGGCTTCAAAAATAATTGACACACAACTTGTTTTTGTAGCAGGGTCTCCCCCTAGCCTAGCCTAATCATTCATTACCCATCTCATCACAGCGTCGCGGGGGGCGAGACGACTTCATCCCCACGGCGATCGCCAACTCCTACACCGGCCCCATTGCCTCCACAACGATCTCCAACTCCTACACCGGCCCCACCGCCTCCACAACAATCTCCAACGCCTCCACGCCGATCTCCACCAACACCGACCACATCGCCTCCACGCCGGTCTCCAACACCGCCCCCACCCCCTCCACAGCGACGCACTACAAAGACGTCTAAGGTCCCGGCGGCAAAGAAGACCCCGAGAAAAAGAGTTATTTCTTAAGAAATACTTCCTGAAAAGACTGATGAGCAAATAGCAGCTGAAGAAGACAAAAAAGTGAAAGATTTTTTTATAGATACCAAAAACAAGAGTCAAGCGAAGCTTAAGGAGAAGCCGTACTTTTACCTACCACGAGAGGTGCTGAGGCAGAAGGTCGATGCTCACAAGAAAAAGATGATTAAACTTCGTAAGCCTTCGCCACTATCAGACTATGACCGCTCCCTCGTGAAGTCACATGATGCAGGTAAGAAAAGGAAAAGAGCATCAGGAAAGGATGTCCCACAGCTCGGACAACAGAAGCAACCAATGCAAAATCTTGTTGTTGCTAATGAATATGGTTCCAACATAGAAGTCTATCGACCAGACAACTCTGGAGAGGTGTCGGTTCAAGCCCTTAATGCTTTTTTTAAAGATATTGGTTTAACCTTGGATCAATTGATGGGCAAAGCTCCAATCCAGAACCTGGAAGTTGATACCTAGAAGACTTATAAATATGGCAAAAGTCTGTACAACCCTACGGCTCTGAATGAATTGGGTACGCAAATGTACTTGCTCAACAAGTGGTACATGCAGGCGTGTGGCAGGGGTGAGCAGTGGATCTTTGTCAGATTTAGAGACCATCATTACTTCCGTGGCGATGACATCTTACATATTAGTTTCAAAGAATTGCATCAACTATTCCACTTGGACGCTCTGGACAAATCAATCATTAGCTCCTTTTGTTTGTAAGTGATTCTTACTTCTATTTAATAAACTCACTTCCATGCGTACGTGTATATAATTATCCTCACATGTAACTTATATTTATATACAGATTCCAGATGTCAGAGCTCCAAAGAATACAAGACACCAGTGTTGGCTTCATTGATCCTTATATCGTATTCAAAACCGGTATTATTGTCAAGGAGCGGTGGGTATCTGAAGCACAGGAGAATATCATGATGTTCTTCGTGAAGCAGCATGACAAGACAACAATACTTTTCCCGTACAACTTTGAGTAAGTGTTAATAATAATGTAGTCTACACATTTTATGTAATATCAATACAACTTATATGCATGTACGTGTGTGTATAAACCAATACAGGTTTCACTGGATACTCATTGTCATTGAGTTAAACTCAAGTTGGTTAGTAATCTTTGACTCGTTGAGAAAAGAGCGGGCACTATACCAAGATATGATAGACATTATCCAGGGGTAATTTCGATCTCTCGCGCACAACTATTATTGAATAGACTTTGCCATAATTTATTAACGATCGTACATTATTGGTCGCGTAGGGTTTGGAAAGAGTTTATTCGGCAACATCGCAAGGATTGCAAGGCACCACTTAATATAGTTGAAATACTAGTAAGTTGTACTATATACACTTCCCCACGTGTTTAATTACTATATCGTACTTCAATTTACGTGTGAGATGATGAGAATAATCTTCTTCTCGTACAGTAGTGTTTGCTGCAGGAACCAGGTAATAACTTGTGTGGATACTACGTTTGTGAATTTATCACTACGCACATAAGAAGAACTCCTAAAGATGTCCTCAAAGTACGTATATATCAATTTTTTATTTATTTTTAAATGAATATATATATATATATATGTATTAATACTTTTTCTTTTATTTCAAATGCAAGACTGAATGGTTGAAACAAAGGGTCATGCAAAAAGACCATCTGAAAGCAGTTCAGGAGTCAATAGCAGGATATCTTCTAGAAAAAGTGCTAAATCCCAACGGCGAGTTCTACTTTGATCATAAGGAATAAATAATGTAAATTAAATGTTTATTGATATCGTTATTTTCGAGAACAAGATTATGAAAGTGTTGTATATATACATATATATATATCTATAATATATAGGTTCATACTTTATTCGAATATAATAATGCTCGAGATGAGAATTAGATGTAATTATATGTGTGCGTGTATTTATATTAGCAGCGTAGAATACGTACATAAAAACATATTATATATTAAACAAATACGTGTAACTGAACTGAAAACAAATTAAAAAAAAGAAAAAGAAAAGGAACCTTTAGTCCCGGTTGGGGTTACCAACCGGGACTAAAGGGTGCGGCCATGTTTGCTCGGCTGGAGGGCCTTTAGTCCCGGTTGGTAACACCAACCGGGACTAAAGGTCCCTCTTTAGTCCTGGCTCGATGACCCGGGACTAAAGGTGGCACCTTTAGTCCCGAGATCGTTGTCCCGGCGCGGTAACCGGGACTAAAGGCCGTTACCGCCCGGGACAACAAGTCCATTCTGTAGTAGTGTTCTAAAGATGCTTCCAAGGGCCCAGCTAACCGACTATCCATGGAAATGACCTCCATTTCATTTTTTGCAAAGGGAAGGGAGAATTGTAATAAAACTTGACATAATACATCCCCAAATTACATTGGAAAGGACCTGAAATAAGAAGTTCTATCCAAGACGTTTCATCTCCTTCTTCCCTAGTGATCGTGGTTGATTCTCCAGATGAACATAGCCTCGTCGAACACCAAAGCCACAATACAGTCCACATGCTGAATCCACCGACCACCCTTGAAACCTTGGACATGCCTCAAGATCATACAACCTTCCAAAACCAGACTGAAACACATATACGCATATATGGGCCTTGCTTTAGTGCACACCTATACAAGGAAATCCTATGAAATCGTAATATGGAAGCTAATAAGAGTAAGTCTAATAATAATATAATTAACCCAGTGCTAGTTGTATGGATATTTGCAGCTCACCTATTAGGCCACTCGAATGATGGTTTCTTCTCTCAGAAATCATAATGTTCCTGTGCATTAACTGGGTGTAAGTTGACAACCCATTTCTCTTCTCTCTCTTCCCTCTCTCTCCTCCACTTAGTAAAAAGGCCACTCACAACACTTTTTAACACGTCATAATTTTTGAACGAGTACACGCTACTTATATTTTAAAAAGCAACTGCTTCAGTCACTACCGGATCCAGGAGGTTTGTCGAGTGCCGGGGGCACTCGGCGAAGACCCAAAAACACTCGGCAAAGGGTTTGCCGAGTGTTACACTCGGCAAACCCTTTAACGGCAAACGCTAGTTTGCCGAGTGTTTTTTGTCGGACACTCAGCAAAGACGTTGCCGAGTGCAAAAAAAAACACTCGGCAAACTTTTTTTTCAAAAAAAATAAATAAATAAGGCACGCCGCCATCCACGCCTGGGGTGCGCCGGCCACCACCACCACCACCACCACCACCACCATAGCCACCACCACTACCACCACAGCCGCCGGCCGACCGGGAGAAGAAGAAGCGGAGGGGAGGGGCCGCCGCCATGGAGCCCGCCGTCAGATCCACGGATCCACCGCCACCAGGATCCAACCCACCGGATTCGCCGCCAGAGGACACCTCTCCGTCGGATCCGTGTCGTGGTGGCTCCATCCCACTGGATCCGCGATGCCACCAGCCGGTGGAACCATGGAGGAAGGGGAGGAGGGTGGATCTGCACCGCCACCCGTTGCTGTTGTTGCTCCGCATCGCTGGTGAAAGGTCCTAATGGCTAGAGGGGGGTGAATAGCCTATTTAAATTTTCTACAACAACACTTAACAAACCGGTTAGACAATTATGAGACGAAGCAAGTGTTGTGCTAGCCTACCAAAAAGCAAGCCACCTACCACAGTTCTAGTTTCTAACCACAGAATGGCTATGGCACTACACTAAGTTAGTGTGCTCTCAAAAGCTAACTAAAGAGCTACACTAACCAAACTAACAAGCTCTCACAACTAGCTACACTAAAGAGCTTGATAACTAGTCTGCGGTAATGTAAAGAGAGAGATCAAGATAGTTATATCGCCGTGTCGAGGAGTGAACCAATCAATCACAAGGATGAATACCAATAAAGACCAATCACCTCAGAATCAAATGATGACATAATGATTTTTTACCGAGATTCACTTGCTTGCCGGCAAGCTAGTCCTCGTCGTGGTGATTCACTCACTTGGAGATTCACGCGCTAATTTGGCATCACACGCCAAACCCTCAATAGGGTGCCGCACAACCAACGCAAGATGAGGATCACACAAGCCACAAGCAATCTAATAGAGTACCTTTTGGCTCTCCGTCGGGGAAAGGTCAAGAACCCCTCACAATCACCACGATCGGAGCCGGAGACAATCACCAACCTCCGCTCGATGATCCTCGCTGCTCCAAGCCATCTAGGTGGCAGCAACCACCAAGAGTAACAAGCAAATCATGTAGCGAAACACGAACACCAAGTGCCTCTAGATGCAAACACTTAAGCAGTGCACTTGGATTCTCTCCCAATCTCACAAAGATGATGAATCAATGATGGAGATGAGTGAGAGGGCTTTTGCTAAGCTCACAAGGTTGCTATGTCAATGCAAATGGCCAAGAGAGTGAGCTTGAGCCAGCCATGGGGCTTAAATAGAAGCCCCCCATGAAATAGAGCCATTGTACCCCTTCACTAGGCACAACACGGGGTGATCGGACGCTCTGGTCATATCGACCGGACGCAGGACCCTAGCGTCCAGTCGTGCGATGCACGCCGCGTGTCCCCTCTCTTCAAATATTGAGCGTCCGATCCCAACGGTCAAGTGATGACCGGACGCGTTGCTGCGAAGTGTCCGGACGCTGGACCTCAGCGTTCGGTCGTTTCCAGTAAGCATCCAGAAGCGAGAAATCACGACCGGACGCGTCCGGTCATGCTCGACCGGACTCACCCAGCATCCAGTCACTTGGCGTCTCCTCTGTGCGCTACCACATCAGCAGGACCGGACGCACCTCGTCAGCGTTCGGTCACTAAGTGACCTAGCATCCGGTCGAAGACCGACGCTAGCGTGATCACGCTTCCATAGACCGGACGCATCGGTCCTTCCGAGACTAGCGTTTGGTCACTTACAGTGACCTCTGTCTTTTCAGTATAGAGCACCGATGGCACCGTCAGACTATCCGCACTCTATGGGCGAACACTCCATCGATGAAGTTCCTAACCCTTGCTTAAATGTGCCAACCACCAAGTGTATCACCTTGTGCACATGTGTTAGCATATTTTCACAAACATTTTCAAAGGCGTTAGCACTCCACTAGATTCTAAATGCATGTGCAATGAGTTAGAGCATCTAGTGGCACTTTGATAACCGCATTTCGATATGAGTTTCACCCCTCTTAATAGTACAGCTATTGATCCTAAATGTGATCACACTTACTAAGTGTCTCGATCACCAAAATAAAATGGCTCCTACCATTTATACCTTTGCCTTGAGCCTTTTGTTTTTCTCTTTCTTCTTTTCAAGTCCAAACACTTGATCATCACCATGGCATCACCATCATCATGTCATGATCTTCATTTGCTTCATGTGCTACCTATGTCATGATCACTTGATAAACTAGGTTAGCACTTAGGGTTTCATCAATTCACCAAAACCAAACTAGAGCTTTCAATCTCCTCCTTTTTGGTAATTGATGACAACCCTTTCATAAAGATATGAATTGAAATTCAATTGAATCCATGTTGCTTGCCCAAGCATATTTACTATGTGTAAAAGGATATGGACAAGTTTCGTGAACCCCAAATGGTAGCAATTGCTCCCCCTACATATGTGCTATGAGTTTGGATTGCAGCTTGCACATATGCTTGAATAGGAAATATAGGAGACAATGTCTACCAAATGATGCTAAGGTATAAAAGATGGACCTTTGAAGTGTGATACCAATCGGAGTGCACCAATATACCATCCTTAGCACCATGGTTAGCTCGATACCACTTGGAAATGAAATCACTAGATAACCTATGCATGCTAGTTTTTCATTTCATTATTCAAACCTACAACTAGCATACACCACATAAGCATGGATTTTAAAATTTAAAACTTGTGCCATGCAAGCAAACATATGAAATGCACCATACAAGTTCATGAGCTTGCCCCCCCCCTACTTGTGTGCTCAAAATTTTAATTGGTCTCTTTCCTTTGTCATATCTCTCCCCCTATGTCAAGTTTTCCCCCTTTGTTGTCTTTTCATAATCTTAGTACACTAATATCTTTGTTTTTCTCCCTATGTACTAATATCTTTGTTTTTCTCCCCCTTTGTCATCAATGACCATAAAGGTTCAAAATATAGATAGGTTGAGATTGTCGATGTCAATCAATGGGGTGAGGATCATTTTTCCAAATTTGGTCCAATCTAGATCATTTGCCAAAGATATTTAACTCGGTTTAATCCAAGGATAAACTTCTTCATACCTCCAAATAAGAGTTATCTTGTACCATGTTGAGTTAAACACTTAGAGCTCATTTTCTAGATCAAACACTAGGTTTACAAGCCCACAAACATGTCATATGCTACCACTAGATCAAAATAAGCATAGAAACAATAGTGGTACCATACAATCATCAAAATAATTTGATTTTCATGAATGAGCTTATTAAATGTGAAAGATGTCTAGATTCACTAAACATGTCCTTAGTAAGGATGTATGTCATGCCAATCAACTTCTACCTTGGATTGCTCGAAGGAGAGGCATGTCATATGAGCGGGGGGGGGGGGGTGTATCAACACATATTTGAGAAATCCAATATGTTCAACTCATTCCTTAGCTTGCAAAACCTTTTCTCATCCAATGGCTTGGTGAATATATCGGCAAGTTGATCTTCAGTGCCTACACTCTCAATGCAAATGTCTCCTTTTTGTTGGTGATCTCTTATGAAATGGTGACAGACATCAATATGCTTTGTTCTTGCATGTTGAACCGGATTGTTGGTTAACTTGATTGCACTTTCATTGTCACATAGCAATGGCACTTTCTTGAAATTGATTCCAAAGTCACTCAAAGTGGCCTTCATCCAAAGTATTTGTGCACAACAACTACCGGCGGATATGTATTCGGATTCGGCGGTTGATAATGCAACACTATTTTGCTTCTTTGATGACCATGAAATAAGTGATCTTCCCAATAATTGACATGTGCCCGAGGTGCTCTTCCTTTCAACCTTACATCCCGCATAATCTGAGTCAAAGTAACCAACTAGCTCAAACTTTGCTCCTTTGGGATACCACAAACCAATATTTTGTGTATGCTTCAAGTACCTCAATATTCTCTTTGTAGCCTTCAAATGACTTTCTCTTGGTGATGCTTGAAATCTTGCACATATGCATACACTAAACATGACATCCGGCCTTGATGCGGTCACATAGAGTAGGCTTGCAATCATAGACCGATATAATTTTTGATCCACATATTGCCACTTGCATCACTATCCAAGTTGCCATTTGTTCCCATTGGTGTGCTAATAGCTTTGCTATCACTCATGCCAAACTTCTTGATCATGTCCTTGATATACTTGCCTTGACTCATAAATATACCATTCTTCAATTGCTTGATTTGAATACCAAGGAAGTAACTTGACTCATAAAAGTCTTGATTGGTTGATCCAAATATGATGTCATCAACATATATTTGCAACACAAACAAGTCTTTGCCAATCTTTTTGATGAAAAGAGTGGTGTCAACTTTGCCCATTATGAATCCTTTAGAGAGTAGAAAGTCCCTCAATCTCTCATACCATGCTCTAGGTGCTTGCTTCAAGACATACAATGCCTTCTTCAACTTGTACATATGGTCGGCCTTCTTGTCATCTTCAAAACCAGGAGGTTGCTCAGCATATACTTCTTCATTTATGTAACCATTGAGAAATGCACTCTTGACATCCATTTGATAGAGTTTGATGTTGTGGGCACAAGCATAGGCTAGCAAGATTCTAATTGCTTCTAATCTAGCAACCGAGGCATATGTTTCTCCAAAGTCAAGACCTTCAACTTGTGTATAGCCTTATGCTACTAATCTTGCTTTGTTCCTTACTACTATCCCATCTTGATCTTGCTTGTTTCTAAAGACCCATTTGATTCTAATTATATTGTGTCCCTTTGGTCTCTCTACTAATTCCCATACTTGATTTCTTGTGAAATTATTCAATTCTTCATGCATAGCATTCACCCAATCAACATTCTTCAATGCTTCATCTATCTTCTTTGGTTCAATGGATGACATAAATGAGAAGTGCTCACAAAATGAAGCCAACCTTGATCTAGTTTGCACACCTCTTGAAATATCACCAATGATAGTGTCCAATGGATGATCCCTTGGAACATTTGTTGGTTGGAGCATTGGAACTTGATTGCTTGTATTTACTTGATCATTGGGTTGAGAT
This sequence comes from Miscanthus floridulus, assembly GCF_019320115.1. NCBI lineage: Eukaryota > Viridiplantae > Streptophyta > Magnoliopsida > Poales > Poaceae > Miscanthus > Miscanthus floridulus. The sequence goes on along the minus strand of NC_089586.1, from coordinate 25,733,086 downwards.
GATGTACTAGCCACTTGATCTTGTTCATTTTCATGAGAGCCACTTGTACTAGCTTGATTTGCATCATCTTGCATATTTGAGTTAGAGAGCACTTGCACTTGATCATCTTCATCATCATTCACTTGCCTTGGCCTCAATTCACCAACATCCATGTTCTTCATGGCATTTGAAAGTTGAATGCCTCGAACATCTTCCAAGTTCTCATTCTCTTCTTGTGAACCCTTGGTTTCATCAAATTCAACATCATGAACTTTCTCAAGAGTACCACTATCCAAATTCCAAACTCTATATGCTTTGCTTATAGTGGAATAACCAAGTAGGCATCCTTCATCACATTTCTTTTCAAACTTGCCCAATCTAGTGCCTTTCTTCAAGATATAGTATTTGCAACCAAAGACCAGAAAATATTCAATGTTGGACTTTCTACCATTCAAGAGCTCATATGGTGTCTTCTCTTTCAATGGGTGACAATAGAGACGGTTGCTACAATAGCAAGTCATGTTGATAGCTTCAGCCCAAAAGGATTGACTCACATTGTACTCACTAAGCATAGACCTTGCCATATCAATGAGTGTTCTATTCTTCCTCTCAACAAGGCCATTTGATTATGGAGTGTACTTGGCCAAGAATTGATGTTTAATTCCAAATTCATCACACAACTCATCAATTCTAGTGTTCTTAAACTCACTACTATTGTCACTTCTTACTCTCTTGATGGTTGTTTCAAACTCATTGTGAATACCCTTGACAAATGATTTGAATGTTACAAACATATCACTTTTATCCACTAGAAAGAATACCCAAGTGTATCTAGTATAATCATCCACTATCACAAAGCCATATTTGTTACCACCAATGCTAGTGTATTGTGTTGGCCTAAACAAGTCCATGTGCAATAACTCAAATGCTTTGCTAGTGCTTATCATGCTTTTCTTAGGATGTGTGTTTCCAACTTGTTTTCTGGCTTGACAAGAGCTACAAAGCTTATCCTTCTGTCGATACGGGACCCATGGGGTTTCCCACGGAGAAGAGAGAAGAAGACCTAGTCTAACTAGGATTCCCTACATGTAATCCTACTAGAACTAGTTACACGTAATCCTACTAGGATCTCTACTTTGTAACCGACTAGGACTCCCGCCTCTCCTAGACTATATAAAGGAGGGCAGGGGTCCCTAGATCGGGACCTACACATAATCGACAGAACTCACAACTGCAACATACCTCGCAACACAACAAATAGCGCAGGGCGCAATATACTTTCCACACCAGACTGGACGTAGGGCGCCGTGATTTTTCGGCGTGCTGAACCAGTATAAATCGTTGTCTCCCTACGTTTACCATCGAGTTCCTGCAAACGCCGATACCCCTCCGAACAAATCACCGTCCTGGGTACCCCGTGACGGGTTGCCGGTGGTAAAACATCGACAGTTCGGAAAGAACCTGGACGAAGTGCAAACAACCTGGAAGAGGTATATCAAGAACCAGAGAAGTCTAAAAACGACCTGGATGAATAAAAACAACTCGGAAGAGCATCACGGCTTAGTCAAATTAGAAAACAACCCGGATAAGGTACATATAAGTTCAGAAAGAACCTGGACGAAGTACAAACAACCTAGAAGAGGTACATCAAGAACCAGAGAAGTCTAGAAATGACCTGGATGAATAAAAACAACTCAGAAGAGCATCACGAGTCAAACACTAAGCTCGGGGGCTCAGCATTCGCTTCAACTACGCCCGGGGGTTCGAATTCAAGGATGAAAGACCAAGAATACAAGTACTCAAGACTACAACAAAGACAACATATCAAGACCCTTCATCCGATTTCTATTCTAAAGAAAAGTACTCGGAGAAGGCTCGGGGGCTGCGGGATACATAACCCCCAAAAATTTTTTGAAGACAAGAATCTGGACCCTCCAACTTTTGCAAGCAAAAGCAAGAGGCTCGGGGGCTACACTCAGTGAGTGCAATTTTTACGAAAAATTGCACCCACCGAAAAAGAACTCGGAGCAACCAAGAAGACTAAAGGGACCCTCTGGCTTCTTGTCCCAACAAGCAAGAGGCTCGGGGGCTACACTCACTGAGTGCACTTTTGTCCAAAAGTGCACATCAGCCGAAGAAAAGACAAAGAAGACCATCTCAAGGTTTCACTTCAAGAAGAACCTGGAACAGATTTACAACAACTCAACGAAGACCAAGAAGAACAAGAAGGCTTCCGAAGCTCATCCATGAGATGCTCGGCGGCTTGTCGATACGGGACCCATGGGGTTTCCCACGGAGAAGAGAGAAGAAGACCTAGTCTAACTAGGATTCCCTACATGTAATCCTACTAGAACTAGTTACACGTAATCCTACTAGGATCTCTACTTTGTAACCGACTAGGACTCCCGCCTCTCCTAGACTATATAAAGGAGGGCAGGGGTCCCTAGATTGGGACCTACACATAACCGACAGAACTCACAACCGCAACATACCTCGCAACACAACAAATAGCGCAGAGCGCAATATACTTTCCACACCAGACTGGACGTAGGGCGCCGTGATTTTCTGGCGTGCCGAACCAGTATAAATCGTTGTCTCCCTGCATTTACCATCGAGTTCCTGCAAACACCGATACCCCTCCGAATAAATCACTGTCCCGGGTACCCCGCGATGGGTTGCCGGTGGTAAAACATCGACACCTTCTCAAACACAACATCTTTCAAGCCTCTAACCAAGTCACGCTTAACCAATCTATTCAATTGTTTCATTCCAATATGACCAAGCCTTCTATGCCATAACCAACCCATGCTAGACTTAGTGAACAAACATATAGATAATTTAGCTTCACTAGCATTAAAATCAACTAAGTATAGATTTTCATATCTAAAGCCTCTGAAGATCAAGTTAGAGCCATCTACACTTATGATCTCTATATAATCTACCCCAAATATGCATTTGAATCCAAGATCACACAATTGAGCCACGGATAGCAAATTGAAGTTCAAGCTCTCTACTAGCAAGACATTGGATATGCGCATGTCATTGGATATTGCAATCTTACCAAGCTCTTTGACCTTGCCTTTGCCATTGTCACCAAATGTGATACTATCATAACCATCATTGTCATTGGTGTTGATTGAGTTGAACATTATTGCATCACCGGTCATATGTTGAGTGCACCCACTATCAAGAACCCAATGCCTTCCTCTGACTTTATAATTTACATACAAAAGAAGATCAATTCTTTTTAGGTACCCAAACTTGCTTGGGTCCTTGAAGGTTAGTGACCAAGCTCTTTGGCACCCAAATGGTTTTCTTCTTTGAGCCCATCCATGGTTTACCAATGAACTTAGTCTTTACACCATTTGCACCCTTAGTAAGCACATAGAAAGAATCAAACTTAATGGAGGATATATTAGGATGTGACTTCTTGTTCATGGACTTTTGCTCTACATGACCAACTTGCTTTCAACTAGTACAAAACCGACCATTGTTCTTCACAAAACTAGTCTTATGAGGAGCAAAAGCCACCTTGCCTTTCTTGGGCGTATAGCCCAATCCCTCTTTGTAGAGAGAAGCTCTTTGGCTACCCAAGCACATAAGCAAGCGGTCCTCACCACCATAGGCCTTAGCCAAGGTGTGAGTGAGCTTATTGACTTCCTTCTTGAGGTTCTCATTCTCAACCATTAGTGAGGCATCACAAGTGAAACCATCACTACTAGATGAGGTGAAAGTAGAAGTACTACAAGAAGGATTAGTGGGAGCAATAATGATTGGCATAGATAATGATTCATCAATTATATCACAAGTTAAGCCTATATTGCAAGTTTCAACATGCTTCTTTTTATTTTGCTCATCAAGCAAAGAGGAATGAGCCTTTTCAAGCTTTTTGTGAGCCTTGCCAAGCTTCTCATGGGCTTCCTCTAGCCTCTCATGAGATGCATTGAGCTCATCAAAGGCTTGCTTAAGGGCTTTTAGTTCCTTACGCAAGCTTTTGCATTCCCTTCTCTTGATGTCAAAGTGTTGTTTAGCATCTTCTAGCATATCAAATAGTTCATCCTTAGTAGGTTCATCATCATCACTGTCACTTTTATTTTTGTTTTCATTATCATGTTTCTCATCACTTCCATCATCACAAATTTGTACCTTAGTGGCCTTAGCCATGAAGCATGATGGAGTGTTGAAGAGAGAAGGCTTCTCATTGATTGCAATGCTTGAAAGTGCCTTTTTCTTGGTGGTCTTGTCATCATCACTATCATCATCATCACTTGAGGAAGCATCACTATCCCAAGTGACCACATATGAACCACCCTTCTTCTTCTTGAAGGTTATCTTGTCCTTCTTCTCTTTCTTTTCCTTCTTGTCCTTCTTCTTATTCTTCTTGTTGTCATCATCATTGTCGCTATTGTATGGACATTGAGCAACAAGATGATCTTTGCTTCCACATTTGAAGCACCTTCTTGACTCTTCCTTGTTCTTGGATGAAGATTTCTTTCTTCTAGCATGGTAGCCCTTATTCACTATGAACTTGCCAAATCTCTTGATAAAGAGAGCCATCTTCTCATCATCATCATCATCCCATGAACCATCATCTTCACTTGATGTTTCTTGCTTTGCCTTGCCCTTGGATGATGTGGCCTTGAGTGACACACTCTTCTTCTTCTCATTCTTTTCTTCCTTCTCATCATCATCTCTATATGTATCATCGGTCATTATATCTCCCAACACTTGGTTTGGTGTCATGGTGTCCAAACCACTTCTCACTAGAATAGTGACCAATGTGCCAAATCTTGAAGGTAAACATCTCAAGAACTTGTGGGAGAAGTCCTTGTCCTTCACCTCTTCTTCAAGTGCTTTGAGATCATTGACAAACACTTGAAGCCTATGGAACATCTCCAGCACACTCTCATCCTCCTTCATCTTGAAGCTTGCAAACTTCTCTTTAAGAATGTATGCCTTTGCACCCTTCATGGCTTGAGTGCCCTCAAATGCTTCTTCCAACTTCTTCCAAGCCTCATGAGCATCTCAATATTCTTGATTTGCTCAAATATTCTCTCATCAATTGCATCATGAATGGCACTTAGAGCAATGTCATTGTTTTGGAGAAGCACTTCTTTAGCCATGGTGGGATTCTCCGGATCTTTAATCTCAATTTTGGTTTCTACCACCTTCCACACTTTTCTATTGATTGACTTGATATGTGCGGTCAACTTTGATTTCCAATATGGATAATTTGTGCCATCAAATTGGGGTGGCTTCTTGGTGTTGTTGATTTGAGCCATTTTTACACCGAAAGTTGTTAAGCCTCAAATCACGGTGACCTCAGCTCCGATACCACTTGAAAGGTCCTAATGGCTATAGGGGGTGAATAGCCAATTAAAAATTTCTACAACAACACTTAACAAACTGGTTAGACAATTATAAGGCAAAGCAAGTGTTGTGCTAGCCTACCAAAAAGCAAGCCACCTACCATAGCTCTAGTTTCTAACCACACAATGGCTATGGCACTACACTAAGTTAGTGTGCTCTCAAAAGCTAACTAAAGAGCTACACTAACCAAACTAACAAGCTCTCACAACTAGCTACACTAAAGAGCTTGATGACTAGTCTGCGGTAATGTAAAGAAAGAGAGCAAGATAGTTATACCGCCATGTCGAGGAGTGAACCAATCAATCACAAGGATGAATACCAATGAAGACCAATCACCTTAGAATCAAATGATGACATAATGATTTTTTACCAAGGTTCACTTGCTTGCTAGCAAGCTAGTCCTCGTCATGGCGATTAACTCACTTGGAGGTTCACGCGCTAATTTGGCATCACACACCAAACCCTCAATAGGGTGCCGCACAACCAACACAAGATGAGGATCACACAAGCCACAAGCAATCCACTAGAGTAACTTTTGGCTCTCTGCCGAGGAAAGGTCAAGAACCCCTCACAACCACTACGATCGGAGCCAAAGACAATCACCAACCTCCGCTCGACGATCCTCACTACTCCAAGCCATCTAGGTGGAGGCAACCACTAAGAGTAACAAGCAAATCCCACAGCGAAACACGAACACCAAGTGCCTCTAGATGCAAACACTTAAGCAATGCACTTGGATTCTCTCCCAATCTCACAAAGATGATGAATCAATGATGGAGATGAGTGGGAGGGCTTTGGCTAAGCTCACAAGGTTGCTATGTCAATGCAAATGGCAAGAGAGTGAGCTTGAGCCGGCCATGGGGCTTAAATAGAAGCCCCCACGAAATAGAGCCATTGTACCCCTTCACTGGGCACAACACAGGGTAACCGGACGCTCCAGTCATATCGACGGATGTAGGACCCTAGCGTCCGGTCGTGCGATGCACGCCATGTGTCCCCTCTCTTCAAATACTGAGCACCCGATCCCAACGGTCAAGTGATGACCGGACGCATTGCTGCGAAGTGACCGGACGCTGGACCTCAGCGTCCGGTCATTTTCAGTAAGCATCTAGAAGCGAGAAATCATGACCGGACGCGTCTAGTCATGCTTGACCAGACTCACCCAGCGTCTGGTCACTCGGCATCTCCTCTGTGCGCTGCCACGTCAGCAGGACCGGATGCACCTCGTCAGCGTCTGGTCACTAAGTGACCTAGCGCCCGGTCGAAGACCGATGCCAGCGTCATCACGCTTCCACTGACTGGATGCGCTAGTCCTTCCGAGACCAGTGTTCGGTCACTTACAGTGACCTCCGTCTTTTTAGTATAGAGCACCGGTGGCACCGTCAGACTATTTGCACTCTATGGGCGGACACTCCGCCGGTGAAGTTCCTAACCCTTGCTCAAATGTGACAACCATCAAGTGTATCACCTTGTGCACATGTGTTAGCATATTTTCACAAACATTTTCAAGGGCGTTAGCACTCCACTAGATCCTAAATACATATGCAATGAGTTAGAGCATTTAGTGGCACTTTGATAACCGCATTCCGATACGAGTTTCACCCCTCTTAATAGTACGTCTATCGATCCTAAATGTGATCATACTTAGTGTCTCGATCACCAAAACAAAATGGCTCCTACCATTTATACCTTTGCCTTGAGCCTTTTGTTTTTCTCTTTCTTCTTTTCAAGTCCAAGCACTTGATCATCATCATGTCATGATCTTCATTTGCTTCATGTGCTACCTATGTTATGATCACTTGATAAACTACGTTAGCACTTAGGGTTTCATCAATTCACCAAAACCAAACTAGAGCTTTCAGTCGGGAGGGGCCAAGCCGCCTTGCACCATCGCCGGGAAGAAGAAGGTGAGGGGCCAGATCCAGCGGCCGCCGGTGGGGAAGAAGAAGGGGAGGGGAGGGGCCGGATTCGGCGGCTGCCGGCGGGGAAGAAGAAGGGGTGGGAGGGGAGGGGCCAGATTCGGCAACCGCCGTCGGTGAAGAAGAAGGGGAGGGGGGAGGGGCCGGATCCGGCGGCCGCCAGTGGGGAAGAAGAAGGGGAGGGAGGGGAGGGGCTGGATCTGGCGGCCACCGCACGGGAAAGAAGAAGGGGAGGGAGGGGAGGGAGGGAGGAGCCAGCCGTCGACGGGGAAGAAGAAGGGGTGGGAGGGGAGGGGCTGGATCCGATGCGGCGGGAGGAGGGGAGGGAGGGAGGGGGTAGCAGAGGAGGAGGGGATCTCGCCGGAGCTGGGCCAGGTGCGGGAGGAGGAGGGCGGGTGCGCGGGACTAGGGATGGGAGGGCGGGCGGGACGAGCGGGGCGAGGAGGGATTTTATTGTGGGTGGGGTTTTTTTCTATATTTTTTTACTTCGCCAAGTGTTTATTTTTAGACACTCGGCGAACCTCCCTTTGTCGAATGTTTTTTCGTGACACTCGGCGAACCCTCTATTTACCGAGTGTTTTTTGTTTGACACTCGATAAACTCCTCTCTTTGCCGAGTGTTTTTTACCGAGTGTTTTTAGGATAGCACTCGACAAAGAATTTATTCGCCGAGTGTCCGAGGGAATACACTTGGCAAACAAATAAACACTTGGCAAATTTAAGGATTCCGGTAGTGAGTACTCCTCCTTTAAAAATTAGCACGAATCCCAAAGCAACCACTTCATTAATTAATTTAATTAATATTATTTGACTTATGGGTCGGTTAGACCCAGCCCGCACTGCCTAGGCCCAGTCTCACATAGATCCATCTCAGTGAAGTCTTCTGAATTATCAACCGCTAGCATTTCCAACACCGAGAAATGTGGTTGCGAGGAGCATCGACGGCCAGATGAAGAGACAAGGCGAGAACTACGTACTCCTGGATATCAGCCACAAACCAATCCAGACCGATGACGTCGGCCATGTTGTGCTCCCTGCATGCCTACTCCACAGCTCATCGATGGTGTTAGGATCGTAGATTACCTCTGTGTAACCATAGATCCGAGGTAGGTGTTTCTCCACCATTCGGTCCACGGACGCCGATGTCATGGCGGTTCCGGCGTAGTGGTGGAGACGATGTCCAGTGGCCCGGTGGTGACCCTGCAGAGGCGGCGGCGGTGTGGTGGAGCTTCCCATCGCTGGCAGCACTGCTTTAGATCGGTTTAGGTTTACTCTCTCGGTGGGTACGGCGGCTCCGTTGAACCTCGTAACCCGAGCCCTGATCCCCACCTTACCTTTTATATGTGTTGTGTGACAGAGGCCCACCAACCATATTAGGGTTGGGCTCCACCGATCAGGGAGCAAAGACAAGGGCCCAATAGGCCGTTGGGCCTATTGGTGGAGATCAACTAACATTCTCCCTCTTGATCTCACTATCATCTTTCAATTTCATATCATTTACTTTTGTTCATTCCATTATAGATTAGTGCATAGAGCATGTCTCATCATCACGGTCCATTGCCGATAGATTTAACAGCTACAACACACTACTCTGTTCTGAAATAGATACTTATCTTTGGGCCATCTTTTATCCAGGAATTTTAGGCTTTTCCTTAAACCTATGCTAGCTATATGTTCTCTGAACACCATGTTCTATGAACACGTTGGGTGGTAAGCCTTTTGTAAGCGGATCCGCGAGCATCTTTTATGTACTTATATGCTCAAGACTTATGACTTGATCCCGGACTTTATCTTTTACAACATAATACTCTATGTCAATGTGTTTGACAGCACCACTTGACTTATGTTGTGAGCATACTGTACTGCCAGATTATAATCGCAGTATAACTTAAGTGGCCTATAGATGTCGTCAACCACCTTCAAACCGGGTATGAACTTCTTTAGTCAGTTCACCTACCCCGTTGCCTCATATCACGCTACAAACTGTCATACATTATGGACGATGTAGTGACGGTTTGCATTTGAGCTTTTCCATGAAATAGCTCTCCTTTTCGAGAGTGAATACTATCCCGTCGTGGATTTTCTATCATCTCTCGCATAATCAGAATCTGAATTTCCCACTATGTGGAGTGAATCAGATCTTCTATATGTCATCATGAGGCCTTTCGTTCCTTGCAAATAATGCAAGACTTCCTTTACTAATTTCATTGTTCTGTTCTAGAATTGCTCTGGAATCTGCCAAGTAACCCGGTAACAAATGCCAAGTTAGGGCGTGTACATACTTGAGCATATTGTAAGCTTTCGACAGCTGAAGCATATGGAACCACTTTCATTTGATTGAGCTCATATTGGTTCCTGGGGCATTGAAAATCCCCATATCTGTCGCCCTTGACTATAGGAACAGGTGAGGGACTACATTTGTGCATACAGAATTTCTTTAAGATCTTTTCTATCTATGCCTTTTGTGACAGTCCTAATACCCTTTACTTCTATCTCGGTGAATCTCGATCCCTAGAACGAACGAAGCTTCACCAAGATCTTTCATATCAAATTTCGAGGACAAAAACTTCTTTGTCTCCAGTAGTAGACTGACATCACTACTAGCAAGTAAGATATCATCCACATACAAGACAAGGAAGATAAACTTCCCATTCTTAAACTTTGCATAGACACAATTGTCCTCTATATTCTCTTTAAAACCCAAAATTCTTTATTGTCTGATCAAACTTCAAGTACCACTGTCTTGAAGCTTGTTTTAATCCATAAATGGATTTTTTAGGCGGCATCCCATTCATTCTTTTCCTTCCATGACAAAACCTTTCGGTTGTGCCATGTAAATATTGTCCTCCAAGTCCCCATTGAGGAATGCCGTCTTTACATCCATCTGATGTAATTCTAAATCGTAATGTGCCACTAATGCCATTATGATTCTGAAGGAAACTTTACATGAGACTGGAGAAAATGTCTCATTGTGATCAATCCCTTCTCTTTGCATAAAACCTTTTGCCACAAGTCACGCTTTATATGTCTCTATATTCCCTTGAGAGTTAAGTTTTGTTCTATAGACCCATTTACAGCCTACTGTTTTGGCTCCTTTAGAAATTATTTTCAAGTCCCAAACTTTATTGGCATTCATTGATTTCATTTCATCTTCTATGGCCTCAAGCCACTTTGATGAATGATCACTTCTCATGGCTTCTTCAAATGAGGTGGGATCATCCTCCATTTGAAATTCATCAGTGTTGTACACTTCATAATCAGTAGGAATAGCTGATTTTCTAACTCTTTGAGACCTTCTAGGGGCCTTCACATTTGGCACAACTTCTGTTTGAGGCTGTTGTTGCTCGCCCTCATGTGTGGCAATATGTTCTATAGGATCCTGAAGAATAGGTTCCTCATCGTCATTCATTGTTGCCACAAGTGGGATAACAACAGGTGCTGGCACCATAGTATCTAGCACTATCGGTGCAGCTACAGCAGGTAGTGAGAAAAATGGCTCATGAATCTTTGGAGTGGGCGCTTACACCCGCTTGGTCAATTTCTCGAGCTACCATGCTCCCCCTCATCAATTCGTCCTCTAGGAAGATAGCGTGTCTTGTTTCCACAAACTTTGTATGTCTCTCTGGACAGTAGAAAACAAAAACCTTTTAACTTTTCTGGGTAGCCAAACAAATGGCAACTTACTGTTTTGGGATCTAACTTCTCAATGTTTGGGTTAAATACTTTAGCCTCAGCAGGGCTCCCCCACACACACGCAAGTGGTTTAGTGAGGGTACTCTTTCTATCCACAACTCATAAGGTGTTTTGGGCACCGACTTTCTTGATACTCTATTGAGAATATGAATGGCGGTTTTAACACCTCCATTCATAGGCTCAACTGTAAGGTGGAGTAACTTATGATATTGTGCACCATATCCATTCATTGTACGATTGCGTCTTTCAGCTACTCCATTCTGCTGAGGTTTGCCCGGTATAGAATACTAGACTACTTTGTCATTCTCCTATAAGAACCCTGCATAAGGTCTAGGAACTTGGCTATATGGGGTATGTCGACCGTAGTACTCCCCCACGGTCAGACCTAACTATCTTTATCTTTAAATTGCGTTGGATTTCAACTTTTGCCTTAAATATCTACATTTATCCAATGCTTCTGTTCTTTCTTTGATTGGATAAATGTAGCCATAACGGGAGTAATCATCTGTGAATGTTATGAATGAATCATAACCATCCATACTCTTTACAGGAAATGGACCACAGATATCTGTATCAATAATCTATAGAATTCCTACGCTTCATTTGTCATCTTTCTTTACATACTTTCCTTTTATGCATTCTGAGAGCTCTAATGAAGGAAGAATATTATTCTTAACTAGTCTTTCTTTTCTCCCCCTCGAAATATGGCCTAAACAACAGTGCCATAATTTCAACGACGCATCATGAGCTCTCTTATGCCATCATTATCAGAGTAACACTCTGTCACCAGCTGCTTTATCAGCTGGGTAGCATATGTCTTTGAAAAGCCAGTGAACTGACTCTTTATTCTATCGAGGTACTCGGTGACCATGTCACACTCTGGGATTGAGCCCACAATTCCAGGCTCAATCGTGTTCTTTATCACAGCCAAACATTTCTTGTTGGCAGTGACCCACTTCCTATGCACAAGGGCATATGATATCTTTTGGGATTCAAAATCCCTCTCTTTAGTTGCCCAAGTGGCATCATGCTCATTTGTCTCCCTCACCGGTACCACACACTTAGTGGAACACGATGAGGTGACTACCCAGTCCACCTCAGCCAAGATGAAAACCAGGTCAAACATTTTCTTAACATAAAAATAACACCATTTGCATGCCTTGATTCCAACGTTGGTCACAATCAAAACATACAATTATTCTTATACACTAATTCTATATCACCGTTGGACAGAAATAGAATTAATGCATAAATCATTAACTTTTACAACTGTTCTCATACACTAATTCTACATCACCGTTGGGCAGAAATAGAATTAATACATAAATCATTAAAATTTACAACTGCTCTTATACACTAATTCTACATCACCGTTGGGCAGAAATAGAATTAATGCATAAAATCATTAAAATTACGATATTGTTATTAACAACGTTGGTCAGAAAATAACAACATCATAATCATGTCAAAATCTCTTTTTCTCCAATTAAATGTCACGTTAGTTCAAAAATAACTGGAGAATAAATAATTTCTTTAGCAGCAGAAAAACTTTCCTTTTCTCCAATTGAATATCACGTTGGTACAAATTAACTGGAGAATTAACAATTTCTCTTTAGCAGCGGAAAAATAATTCAATTTCATGAATATTACCCACAGGGAAAAATTACTTTTTCTATTTTCTTTAAGCCATTAATCAATTTCCAGGAAATAAACATTTACTGGAAAAGGGAAAACAAAAAACTGAAACATTTCTTACCGTGTATTCAGCCCAGCCGGGAAAACGGCCTGGCCCATCTCCCTTGACGCGCGTGCTGGGGCTCCCAGGCCGCAACCTGGGCCTGGGCCACCAAAGCTGCATGGCCGCGCGCCCCCGCCTGGGCCGATCGCTGGCCCGCTCGATCTGAGCCGTCCGATGGAGATCGATGGCTACGCGTCGATTTCGCGTGAACAAAAACGCGGTCGCGGCCTCCGACCCGAAAACCCTAGGTCATTTGCTCCTTTGCTCTCTCTCTCTCTCTCTCTTCGCTCTCTCTGTTGCCACTCTCCTCTTTCTTTCTCTCTCAGCCGCAGCGAGGTACGAGCCAGAGTGAGCAAAGGCGGTGGAGCGAGGCGGCCATGGCGCCGTCACCGGCCCCCTCACCGGCGTGCGTGCTCCTCAATGGGTGAGCACGCCGCCATCGAGCGGCCTGGCCGTGGCGCCCCCTTGGCCGAGCCCGGCGAGCAGCTGCCCCCTAGCTCGGCCCTTCTTCTCCCGCGCCGACGAAGGGTTTCCCGACGCACGGCGAGGTTGGTTCGTTCCCCTTTCCCTTTCTCCTTTCCCATCCCCTTCTTCTTTTCGATTTGGATTGATCTTCTCTTTTCCGAATCGGAGGTGGGGATTAGGGTTAGGGTTAGGGTTTCTTTTCTAATTTGATTTGACCGATTTGGTTTTTTTCTCTTCTTTGATTTCTTTTCCTTTTAGAGTTCATCCGAATCGGGATCTAGGGTTAGGGTTCGGGTTCCGACCCCTGTTCTTCTTCTTTCTTTGGATTTCCTTTCTTTTCTTTGATTTCTTTTCTTTTCGGAGTTCATCTGAATCGGTCTCTTCCCCCCTTCCCCTTCTTCTTTTGGGATTAACCTGATTTGGGATGGGGTTAAAAATTAGGGTTACGGAATTTGCACTTTTTCTTTTTATTTCTTTTCACGGTTTTGATTCCGATTGGGATGAGGATGGGTTAGTTCATCCGAATCGGGTTCACTATTGTTCTTCCCCACGGTTAGGGTTCGACTTCGTGAGCCGAGGGCCCTTCCTCTTCACCCAGTTAGGGTTAGGGATTGGGGAACCACTGTACTTCTTTCCTTAGATCCGAACTAGATCCGTTCTGTTCTTGCCGTGCGCCGGTGAGAACGGCGGTGCGGCATCTCCCCCCCCCCCCCGGCGCGCGGTGGCGGTGGTGACCGGTAGACAGTGACGTCCGCCACCCTGGTCTCTCTTTCTCTTTGCTTTTATCCGGTTAGGGTTAGGGTTACAAACTGGTAACCTGGCTCTGGTACCAATGTTAGGATCGTAGATTACCTCTGTGTAACCGTAGATCTGAGGTAGGTGTTTCTCCACCATTCGGTCCACGGACGCCGATGTCATGGCGGTTCCGGCGTAGTGGTGGAGACGATGTCTAGTGGCCCGGTGGTGACCCTGCAGAGGCGGCGGCGGTGTGGTGGAGCTTCCCATCGCTGGCAGCACTGCTTTAGATCGGTTTAGGTTTACTCTCTCGGTAGGTACGGCGGCTCCGTTGAACCTCGTAACCCGAGCCCTAATCCCCACCTTACCTTTTATATGTGTTGTGCGACAGGGGCCCACCAACTGTATTAGGGTTGGGCTCCCCCGATCAGGGAGCAAAGACAAGGGCCCAATAGGCCGTTGGGCCTATTGGTGGAGATCAACTAACAGATGGTGATGTAGCCGCTGTCTTCCTTGTGTCGAAGTAGGCGAAGGCCGCGAGCAGGTGCTCCTCGCGCTCTAGCTTGTTCATGTGCACGGTGGCGGCGATGAACTCGTCGTAGTCGATGGTGCCGCTGTTGTCGGCGTCAGCGGCGTCCATGAGCTAGGTCCCTGATCTCGGCATCTCGCTCTCCCTGAGGTTGGAGCCGTGCTTCCTTAAGCCCGTCCTTGAGCTCGTCGAAGGAGATTGAATGGTCTGTAGGTCGCCGACGCTACCGTGGTCGTCGCTTGCGCGTGTTGAGATCAAAGGAGAAGAACGGGATTGGATAAGGACCAATATAGGTTCAAGCCGGTAGGGTTGGGCCCATACGAGGCCCAAGTGAAAAGTAGTAACTAATAACTCGGTTAATTATAGTTTGTCTTAAGATTCATACTAATTTTTAGATGGGAGTACCGGAGCAGTTCTCTCATTTTCAAAATGCATGTGTTGTACTGGCAACATGATTTGTTGAATGATTAGTCACATAAGAACAAGTATAATAGCAGGTTGTAAGTCGGCTAGAGGAGAGAGAGGAGGAGAGAGAGGAGAAATTGGTTGTAAGCTTACAACCGGCTTAGACACAAAAACCGAAAAACTTTGTGAGAAAGACAAATAGGTCATGTATTAATAGTGAAGAGTTAACTACTATATAGGTGGGTTGAGAGAAAGCTGCAAAGATACATACAGGCTTGCTGTATTATTAGCCTTGCTCTAAGTGGAGTAAATCATATGTCCAGGTACAGCAATCCTAAATGGCTAAGAAATAACGCTCATTCCATTTACTGTTCTGAACACTGGATCGGATTGAAACGCGCGATCTTTTCACGGTAATAATCACTGTACTCAATTAACGGTGCATCTGCGTATTAAAAGCTGGGACCGCTGCACATTTACTACTTCACTGTAGCAATAGACAGCAATAAGAGCTCGTTATGGATACGAATTAATAGAAATTAAAAGGGAAAGTACGATCATGGGTAGGGATCGGCCAGGTAGCCGGAATATACAGGTAGCATCCATCCAACCCGGTAATTCAAGTCTTTTAGACAGTGACGTGGTCTCTAAATCACAACTTTGATTTTTATTTTTGTAAAAATATTTATTAAAAAAATGATATATGTATACTTTTATGAAAATACTTTTTAAGACTAATCTATTTATATGGTTTTTATATTTTTAAACTCAACAACTTAAAAGTTATCCATGATTTATATTCTGAATGTTTGATTAAAGCTTTGTCCAAAACGACATCAATTATTAGTATGGAGGGAGTATGGAGTAAGCCCGAATGGCAGGACGTGAGAGCAGTGAGAGAATTATATTTATATGTGCCGAAGTGCCGAGCGAAACGATTTTTTTTTTTGGGAAACAGCGCTTCATTACTTAAAATGTGTCATTACTTAAAATGTTTCATTACAATTAGATTACAGACATTTCTGCAAGAAGCTAGGGGATGTAAGCCATATAAAATTTTGTAAAGTAGCTGATGCATACTGAGCACAAAGATGAGCTGCAAATTCGTCAATCTCCTCGTAAGTGTTACTCTGAAGGATGTAAATGTCGACACCATCTCCTCGACGTCCTCCAAGATTGCAGTAGCTTCCGAGCGGTGCTTCCCCTTACTCCTCCATAAACCAGCTCCTAGACATTTGTCTCATTATAATGTGGTCTCACGTTCCTTCGGGGATTAAACGAATTCCATCCTGTAGCGCCTCCGGTGGAGCTTGATACCCGTGAGGATTTTAAGCTTCTCCCAGAAGCTTGTCCAGGTCATTGGGCATAGCCGAACGAAACAAGAGAGGAAACTTGTAGTCCCTTCAATCACAAATACTCCAACTTAATTATATGGCAATCGTGGTCGTGCTAGCCAGGGAAGAGACCATGGAACGCCAGAGGTCAAGAATCGCCTGGCTCAGGGATGGTGATCGACTGATCGTAACACGGAGTTTTTTCAAGCCAAAGCACGAGCAAGACACCGGACTAACAGAATCAAGGTTCTTAAGGATGATGCAGGCCACGTTTTCACTGACCAAGAGGACCTTGAACGGTTGTGGCTTGCCAATTCTATAAAGACCTTTTTGCGGCGCAGGACAACTTACAGCCTGAGCTCATATGTCGGCATGTGCCACGGAAGGTTACACCAGGTATGTGTGAGTTGTTGGAGGAACCTTTTACCGAACAGGAGGTGGAGGCTGCCCTCTCTAAATGGCGCCGAACAAGGCCCCGGGTATGGATGGTTTCGACGCTGGGTTCTTCCAAACGCATTGGCAGCTAGTCAAGCCGTGCGTGGTGAGTGCGGCGCTGGGGTTTCTGAATGGGGGAGATATACCGGAGGAGGTGAACAAGACACTGTTGGAGCTCATTCCAAAAGTTAGCAATCCACAGGACTTGTCACAGTATCGGCCTATTTCCCTATGCAATAGTTTATACAAGTTGTGTTCTAAGACAATGGCAAACCGGCTATGGCTGATTCTTGATGAGATTATCTCAGAGGAGCAAAGCGCTTTTGTGCCGGGGCGCTTGATAACAGATAACGTGCCGATCGCCCGATCGCGTATGAGTGCATTCACTACTTGCGAAATAAGAAGGGAAAGACTGGTGGCTGCGCTATTAAACTTGACATGGCTAAGGCCTATGACCGAGTGGAGTGGGATTACATGAATGCAGTCATGCAGGCACTAGGGTTTCCAAATTTCTGGTGCTCGCTAGTTATGAAGTGTGTCTCGTCGGTCTCTTTCTCTATCAGAGTTAATGGAATTTTTTCAGACAGTTTTAAACCTACGCGAGGAATCAGGCAGGGCGATCCGATATCGCCGTATCTCTTCTTGTTGTGCTCTGAGGGTCTCTCCTGCATGTTGAAGAGTACTGGCCCTTTATATATTTCTAGGGGCATGCGGGTGAGCAGGAACGCTCCCTGGATATCCCACCTCCTCTTCGCGGACGACTCGTTGATATTCACTCAAGCGTCCAAAAGAGGGGCTGACCCGGTGGCTGCAGTGATAGAACTAGAACAGGATCCCTAGCCATAGATCTACCATGTGTACTTGTATTTAAAATAAACAGCGAGTCCTATAACATCTACTAGTATGGGATTAAGGAGAAAAGAGAGGGGCAGTGGTCTCTGACCGCCAGAGGGCTTGGCGGAGGAGCTGCTGGAGCTGTCCATGTCGATGGCGGTGGTGCGGTCCGAGTCGGTGAAGACGGTGGCGATGTAGTTGTGGAGTCCGGTGATGCAATCCGGTGGCGGCGAGGCGATGGAGCTTCCCGTCACTTGCTGCGCACACTCTAGATCGGATTAGGGTCTGTTGGTGGGGCGATCTGGCTGCGCACGTTGAACCTCATGATCTGAGCCACCGGCTCCCACCTTTCTTTTATAGCGCAGAATGACGGGGGCCCACCAAACATGTAGGGTTGGGCGCCCCCGATCAGGGCGCGGATCCAGGGGCCCAATTGGTCGATAGAGATCATCTAACATTCTCCTCATTGATCTCACTTTATGACTTAAACTCAACTTACTTACTTTATCTTGTTCCCATTTCATCACAGATCAGTGCATAGAGCGTGCTTCATCATCACGGTCAGTTGCCATTAGATTAAACAGCTACAATGCACCTCTCTGTTTTGAAACAGATTCTCAACTAGACCCTTATTGTTCAGAAATCATAGGCTTTCCCTTAAACCCATGCCGACTAAGTGTTCTCTGAACACGCTGGGTGGTAAGCCTTTTGTAACTGGATCCGCGAGCATCTTTTTTGTTCTTATATACTCAAGACTAATTATACGATCCCGGACTTTATCTTTCACAATATAATACTTTATGTCAATGTGTTTGGCAGCACCACTTGACTTATCGTTGTGAGCATAACATACTGCTGGATTATTATCGCAGTATAACTTAAGTGGTTTATGTATACCGTCTACCACTTTCAACCCGGGCATGAATTTCTTTAGCCAATTCACCTGCCCTGTGACCTCATAACATGCTACAAACTCGGCATACATTGTGGACGATGTAGTGACGGTTTGCTTTGAGCTTTTTCACGATATAGCTCCTTCTGTGAGAATGAATATGTATCCTGACGTGGATTTTCTGTCATCTCCCACATAATCAGAATCTGTATACCCGTCTATGTGTAGGGAATCAGATCTTCTGTACGTTAGCATGAGACCCTTCGTACCTTGCAGGTAACGCAGAACTTTCTTTACTAATTTCCAGTGTTCTATTTTTGGATTACTCTGATATCTGCCAAGCAACCCGGTAACAAATGCTAAATCAGGGTGAGTACACACTTGAGCATACTGTAAACTTTCGACAGCTGAACTATATGAAACCGCTTTTATTTTATCGATCTCATATTGGTTCCTGGGACATTGAAATTCTCTATTTCTGTCGTCCTTGACTATGGGAGCTGGTGAAGACTTACAATTTTGCATACTGTATTTCTTTAGAACTTTTTCTAAGTATGTCTTTTGTAATAATCCTAAAACCTCATTTTCTCTATCTCGGTGAATCTCTATTCCTAGGACGAACGAAGCTTCACCGAGATCCTTCATATCAAACTTTGAGGACAAGAACTTCTTTATTTCTAGTAGTAGATTAACATCACTGCTAGCAAGCAAGATGTCATCCATATACAAGACTAGGGAAATGTATTTTTCTTTCTTGAACTTTGCATAAACCAATTGTCCTCTATATTTTCTTGAAACCCAAACTTTCTTATTGTACTATCAAACTTCAAATACCACTGTCTTGAAGCTTATTTTAATCCATAAATGGATTTCTTCATGTGGCATCCCATGCGTTTTTTCCTTCCACAACAAAACTTTTCGGTTGTGCCATGTAAATATTTTCCTCCAAATACCTGTTTAGGAACGCCGTCTTTACATCTAACTGATGTAATTCTAAGTCGTAATATGCTACAAGCGACATTATGATTCTAAAAGAATCATTACATGAGACTGGAGAAAACGTCTCATTATAATCTATACCTTCTCTTTGCGTGAAGCCTTTCGCCACAAGTCGAGCTTTAAATTTTTCTATATTCCCTTTAGAGTCATATTTGGTTTTATAGACCCATTTATAGCCTACTGTCTTGGCTCCTTTAGGAATTGTTTATAAATTCCAAACACCGTTGGTTTTCATTGATTTCATTTCATCTTCCATGGCTTCAAGCCACTTGGATGAGTGAGCGCTTCTCATGGCTTCTTCAAATGAGGTGGGATCATCCTCTATTTGAAATTCTTCATATTCATAAACTTCGTAGTCAGCAGGAATGGCTGATCTCTTGACTATTTGAGACCTTCTAGGGGCCTTGTTAGATGACGCTTGTTCTATATGAGGCTGTTGTTGCTCTTCCTCATGTGTGACAACGGGTTCTATGGGATCCTGAAGGACAGGTTCCTCATGTTCATTCATTGTTGCCATAGGAGAACTAACAACATGTGTTGTTACTACAGTGTCTGACACTGTTGGTACCGCAACAACAGGTAGTGTGAAGAATGGCTCCTAAACCATAGGAGTGGGCATGTATACCCACTTCTCTTCAAAACTAATTTCACGCGCTACCATGCTCCCCCTGATCATGTCATCCTCCAAGAAGACAACATGTCTTGTTTCTACAAACTTCATTTATCTGTCAGGACAATAGAAGCGATAATATTTTGACTTTTCTGGACAGCTAATAAAATGGCTACTGACTGTCTTGTAGTCCAGCTTCCCTATGTTTGGGTTAAATACTTTTGCCTTAGCTAGATAACCCCACACACGTAAATAGTTTAGTAAGGGTTCCTTTCCTGTCCACAACTCATACGGTGTTTTGGGCACCGACTTACTTGGCACTCAATTAAGTATATGAATGGCGGTTTTTAATGTCTCCATCCATAAACTTATCGGTAGGGTAGAGTAACTTATTGATGACAACATGACACCCATGCATATGACTATGTTTGGCACATGGTATAGAAGGGTAGGAGGCTAGCAAGGGTGTCCAAGTCAAGAAGGAGGCCCAAGACTAATTCGGTTTGAGTCCCCGAGGTGGAGGCCCAAAGCAACTCAAGTTCGAGTCTGCTCGGCCTCCAGGACCAGTCTGCCTTAAACTGGTCACCCAGGACGCATACGGAGTCTGTTTTCGACGATCCACATATGGTTGGAAAGCTAATTTGATAAGAAAGCCAATCCAAGTGGTTTCACATCAAAAGGCCTTCAAAATCAACAGGAATCATCGAAACAAGTCAGTGTCCAGAATCTGCCAGGGTGCTGCGACACCGTCTTTTGATCCGATGGACCGTGTATCGTGTATGGGCCCATTAGGGGGTGCGTCCAGAATCTGCTAGGATGCTACTCCCAGTCTCTCTCAGATTCGAGCAAGCAGCACAAGCAGGAGCCCGGCCATATGACCTCGGCAGGACACTTCACACCATCGAATGGAGGCACTCGAGGTTATTCCTAGTTTATTCGTCGTTCATTGGTTTTTTTATACCTTTCCTTTGCATTATTGTAACATTGGGGTGAATATATTGTAGGCCCAGCTAGAACAAGAGAGGAGGATACGGGAGCAGATGCAGGCGAAGATGGAGAGGTGGAGGCCAAGCGGGAGGCCGAGCAGCGGAGGATGGCGGCGATTCTTTAGTATATGCAAAGTCTTAGCGCCGCTACGGGTGTAGCTCCGCCACCTTCGCTATTCGCTCCACCTCCACCTCCTCACTATTCTACTCCTGTGAGTATAAATGTTTTAGTTTGTATGTTCATGCTTACGGTCAAACCTAGTGGAGTATGAAAGTTTTATTCATGTATGGTATATATTTATCTTGTCTCACACATGCAATCTCTTCTCCTTTGTGCAGAATCAATCGGCGACATCGAACGATCCTCACGCTTCAGCGAATCCTTCACCAAATCAGTGATGATACTTGTGGTTGTTAATGATACTTCTATTCGCAATTGTGGTTGATGATGATGGAGCACTTGGATTGCTTGTGAACTTATTTGTGATATATTGTGACGTTTGTGACGTGTGACGTTTGTGATATATATGTGGTGTTGGTGATATATATGTGATGTTGATGATATATATGTGATGTTGGTGATGTTTGTTATATATATCTTCTGTTTGTTTGGATGGGATGTAAAAAAATAAAAAAGGTTGTTTTCAGTCACTTTGTCGAGTGCAATGGCCATGACACTCGGCAAAGTGACCATCTGGGAACTACCTGGAAACATGCTTTGCCGAGTGCCACGGGCCAGGCACTTGGCAAAGGTCGCCACTTTGCCGAGTGTCTTGTCGGCGACACTCGGCAAAGTGGCCACCTTTGTCGAGTGTCTAAGTCAACGGCGCTCGACAAAGCGGGTACCTTTGCCGAGTGCTTGACCTTGACACTCGGCAAAGCCGCCATCACGGTGGCGCTCGCCGTCACGACCACTTTTCTTTGCCGAGTGTCGGATTGGCACTCGGCAAAGCCTTTGCCGAGTGCCCGATAAAGTGCACTCGGCAAAGAGGTCTTTGCCGATAAACTGTTTACCGAGCGCCCTTTGCCGAGTGTAACACTCGGCAAAGCCTTTGCCGAGTGCCTCAGGCACTCGGCAAAGAAGACGCCTCCGGTAGTGAGATGTTTTGACAGCCGAGGCATTGGCGGCAAAGGAGGGGCTTGAGCTGGTAGTTGAGGGCTCTGTGATGCTCAAAAAAAATTATATGGCAATCTTGTAGATTTTTTTATGATCATAGACATAGAATTAATTTTATAGACATGTGTGCGCACATAAACACTTATGAGTACGTCCAAAAGACTGAGCCAGGACTTCTTGTCTCGGATTTAAAGAGATATATTTTGAAAATGGAGGGATAATAGGAAACTATAGTAGCTCCGATCCTTTTTGCTATGTTTGTCCATGGTCTCACGAAGTTTTTCCATTAAAGATATCAAAAGTGTAGTTGTAATAATATGTTTATCTCCCCCTCCATCCCCTAATTAAATGATTTGAGGACATTGTCAGCTACGGCGCTAGTTTATTACTTCATCCGTCCTAAATTATAAGTCATTCTAACTTTTTTGGAAATTAAATCAAAGCATTTCAAGCTTGACCAAAATTATAGAGAGAATTATAAAGATTTATGACATCAAATGACTATATTATAAAAATATAATTAATGAAAAAATCTAATGATACTTATTTGATATTATAAATATTATCATTTTATATAAATTTGGTTAAACTTAAGATGCTTTGATTCTTCAAAAAAGTTAGAACCACTTATAATTTGGGACGAAGCGAGTATTACATATACCTTCTGCACGTGGTTGGCTCTCCTCATGCACGGACTACGTACTATACAAGTCTACAGTAAGAATCTTGTATGCGCATCGATCGCCAGCTTTTCTATCAAGTAGGGTATGTTACGTTGGGCCTCTACAACATATACCTGCACGCTTTAAATCACATCCTTTTAGAACGTAGGAGTATCGCTTAGCGTCCACTGAAGGTGCTGTTGGGGACTGGGGAGTCAGAGCCATGCTAAATAGGTCCAAAGATTAGATTGCTATAGGCCTTTACCGCTGGCTTATCCAAGGACCCTTGTAATCGTTGAGACCGCCCTGCGAATACAGTATACAGTCATTCACGCACATTAAAGAAAGAAACAGGACCTCGTGTAGCTCTGTAGTGTTGAGAAACTACGTACGTTAAAAACCTCGAAGGAAAAATGTTTTTTCAGAGAGTTTATATTTTATATTAACAAAGGATTGTACTAGATCAGAGAGAAAAATTCACTGTTTTGGTTGAATTAAGGCATGATCGAGTCAATTCACACCAAAAAGGCCACCGCGGATGCTCTTAAGATCCCAATTGAGTGAAGAATGACGAACTGAAATCGCATTACTCTAGGATCCTAACTATACTCTATAAGCCGTTATGGCTTTCACCCTAATTTGGATTTGGCCTATAGTAGCGCATGTGTATATTGATATTGTTAATCCTTTTACGTGAATTGAGAAGGAATACGTAAGTGGGTTGATAGTAGTACGTGGTTCACTCAATGCAAAAAAAAAATTGAACTGAGGAGCTTCCCCATTCCCACTCATTGAGCGGAAATACGCTGGACACCGGATTCGAACCCAGGTGGCCGAGCTCGTGGCTCGCGATGCTGACCAAACGAGCGACTCACTCGTTCCCTGGTTCACTCAATGCATAAAGAGTGGATCTAAACCGTTTGAACTCAAGGGCTTTACATTTTGTGAGAGTGGTTGCATTTTTTGTTATTGTTGTTTCAATGGTCAGCAATGTGCCTATCGTGAGACGTCTATGACCACTTGGTTGATCTTAAGATATATTTCCTCAATTCCAAATTTTTTGTTATTGTTGTTTACACTCGTGGCTTCAACCTGCAGTGATAGCATAACCAGCGGAGATATGTGGACTATTATTGTCGATTCGTGGCTTCAACTGGTAGTGATAGTATTATGTCTATTGCTGCGGGTTCAAGCCACAAACCGGCAATGATAGCCTGTTTTGCAAAAAAAAAAACATATATATGAGGTCTAAGTAATGCATGTGTGGCATCAATTATGACATAGTTATTCTTGTAAGACTATCTCCAACAAGCTAGGCATAAGGGCACCCAAACCCAAAACAAGTCATAGGCTAAAAAAGAGGGTCCAATAAAGTATCCATACGAAAGATTCATTTTGGGTGTCAAACGAGACATAACTAAAATCCTCTCAACCCATTTTGGATTCTCTTCTTGCATTCCCTGTTGGAGAAGGTAAGAGATAGGTACGTGACCCTTGTACTGTAGCCCAATACATACTGTCAAATGGGTCTCTTGCTAAGGGTCTTATTGTCGGAGATAGTCTAAACGACATTCTATCAGAGCCTACCATTGCCATGCCTCAATTTATGTGATCACGTGTAGTTTTAAAATATTTTTCATCAAAATTTGCTCTAAACTTGTCGACAGAATATCGTCGGCAGTCCTCCGAGGGGTATCCCACGAATGTAGATTGATCGGCAGAGGAGCGTGAGATCAAGAACAAGAAGGCAACAGAGACACACGAGTTAGACAGGTTCAGGCCGTCAGTATGACGTAATACCCTACTCATGTGGTCTGTTGGTTTGTATTAGCTATCGTATGATATTGCGTGATTTTGGAGGGGGTCCCTACCTGCCTTATATAGTCCGGGAGACAGGGTTACAAGTCGGTTAGATCTGAGAGATAACCAGAAAGTAATAACATATTACAAGAATCATGGGATCACACATATCCTAACAGATCTCGTAGCATCTTCAGGATATCTTCCCCATGTCTTGTGGAAGGCGCCGAGCAAAGTCGTGCCCCGCAAGGCTTCGTCTTGTGGGCTAGGCCGCCCCTAGGGGCGCAGCCCATGTGGTCTGCCGTGGGTATCCGGGGTCATACCCCCCACAGCTAGTCCCCGAGCGCCTTGTACCCGTTATGCATCGCCGTCTTGAGCTTGTCCAAGCAAGTGCGAACCAAAGCCGAGCAGTCCAACTCATGGTCCGACCACCGCGATGAGTCGCCGAGCAGTTGTGAGCAGTTGCCGAGCTGCGTGCGGCATCGCCGAGCAGTGTGAACCGCAGCTGAGCAACATATTCCAAGTACGGCTTGCCATAAGGGTATAAGGAGCTCAAGGCCAGAATTAAAAATTTCTTCACAGTGGACCAAGTGTGCCCACTTAGAGTCCGACCACGAGAAAATGAGATAATCTTCATTAGCTTCAAGAGGCATGGAGTCTTCAAGAAAAAACAAGCACATTCACCGCAAGGTGAAGTGTGCCCACTTAGTCCCCGAGCCTGACAGTAGATGACGTAGTCATGTGGTGCCAGGGTCTGAAGTGGAAAAAATAATAAAAAAACCAGCTGAGCAGGCAGCCAGTCCCCGGGCATAGCCCCAAAATGAGATAAAACACGTTCACCGCAAGGTGAAGTGTGCCCACTTAGTCCCTGAGCCTGACAGTAGATGACGTAGTCATGTGGTGCCAGGGTCAGAAACATAGAAATAATGAATGACCAGCCGAGCAGGCAGCCAGTCCCCGAGCTGCAAGCGACGATATCGGAGAAATCCAGCCTTGGAGAAAAAATCAGAGTAATGGTTGTACAGTAACAGTTACTGAGCCTCAATAAATGGTGGAGAAGTCAGCGATTATTCGGCGAGTAGCAACTGATGGCAGCGATAAATGGGCGACATGGGCTGCGGTTGCGCAGAAGCCCATGTAACGGCCCATATGCCGTATCGGAGAAATTGGAGCGGTGCAGATCGCGGGAACGGTTCCCAAAAAACCCTTGAATGTGGAAAGGTGGGAAAAGTGCTTTATAACAGTGCCACCGCATACCCCGTTCCCACCTTTTCCACTTCATCTTCCTCCTCATCTCTCGCATCGCCGAATCCGCAACCACATTTGCCTCCACCGCCAAACCCTAACTAGATCTAGGAGATGGCGCCGAAGAAGGGAGCTATGAAATCGAAGAAGACTAGTCCTAAGAAGACGGGCGCCATGGCCCGACGCGACGAGGAGTGGGTGCCATCGTGAACAGGAGAAGCGGAGCTAAACATATTGGTGGAAGCCGGCGTTCTCCCTGACCGTGCTACCACCAAATGGCGTCTAGCCCTTGGTGAATCCTTCCCAACACCCCATACTGATGAAGCAGTGGTGTTAGAGGAATATTTCTGGCGTGGGTTAGGATTTCCTGTTCATCCATTTCTGAGGGATCTGTTGGAGCTCTGGGTGGATACTCTGTGCAACCTCCACCCCAATACCATTTTGCACATCTCAATCTTCATCCATTTCTGTGAGGCATACCTCGGAATCCCACCCCACTTCAATCTCTTCCGTCACTTATTCTGGCTGAAGAAGAGAGGCGGCGCTGGTTCCAAGGTGGTCGGCGGGGTGTACCTTCAGCCGCGGGATGGAATGGCGAGCGAATACCTTACCGTGCCGCTTAACACGTCACTGAAGGGGTGGAACACCAGGTGGTTCTACATGAAACAAAGCCACCTAGAGGTTCGCTATAACGCCGACCACATCCCAGAAAGCCAGAGGAGTTGGTCGGAGCTGCCGAGCGACGATGATATGGAGCAAGTGAAGGAACTCCTTGGCTTAATAAAAGGCATGAGGACCAATGGTGGATTGGTAGTGGCAAGTTTCATAGTGCGTCGCGTTCAACCCTATAAAGAGAGGGC
The DNA here is from genome assembly GCF_019320115.1 of Miscanthus floridulus. Lineage (NCBI taxonomy): Eukaryota > Viridiplantae > Streptophyta > Magnoliopsida > Poales > Poaceae > Miscanthus > Miscanthus floridulus. The sequence continues at coordinate 25,706,480 of NC_089586.1, read as the reverse complement.
GCACCCAGGCTACGAATTCAAAGGGGAGGCCGATGGTACCCAAGAGAGACCAGAAATACTGTCCAGGAACGTCATTGACTAGCGAACTACCGAGCTATTCGCTCTGCTTGCCTCATTCAGATTGTCAGGGTACACAAAACCCTTTAACTGCAAGAATCTACCTCCTCGGGTGAATATCCCAACTGTGTGTTTTTGAGAAGTTTTTTTATTTTGTCATTGCTGAGCAATAGACTGATCCACTCATGTGAAGATCCATTCGCAGGACAGGGCAGTGTATTTCTCAGGCGTGCCGAAAAATGATTGGCCACCGGCAGTGGATGCACGACCACCAGCTCAACCTGAAGAAAGCTCCATTGGTGTTTCCTCGGAATCCAGAGGTATGGATGTTGGTCGGACTGAGAGTCCTCCCCGGTATCGGAGAAAGTCTGGGGAAGAGGTCGGCGGTAGATGAGCCGGCCCAGAAGAAGAGGAAAACAGCGGCTACTGCTCCCCGCAAACCAGGCGGCATCTCGCATGGCGATGATCAGACCAATCGAACATGAAGGACCGCGGTGTTCGATTGGTCTGACGACGATGAAATTCTGACTGATCCTCCCTCGAGCACGAAAGAGCCTCCATGTAGCACACGCGCGGGGGAACAACCCGGGGTAGGCGAAGAAGTCCGTGAGGCGCCGACGAGGAAAGTCCCCGAGCAGCGGGCGAAGGGATTTTCTGCGCAGCAGACGACGGAAGTCTCTGCGGGGCGAGCAACGGAAGTCCCCAAGCAACAAGTGGAAGCGGACCCAGAGCAACAAGTAGAAAGGGCCCCAGAGCAGTAGGCAGAACCGAGGTCGACTGAGGAAGAGCCGAGAATTCCCCCGCAGAGCACGGGAGTCGACCCCACGGCTGCGCCTGGAGGCTCGAGCAGGCATCGCTGGTTCAAGAAATTGAACCGTCAGACCAAACCGTAAGTGTCCTTATGTTGAAATTACTTTGCTGTATTTTCTTTACTTCTATGGTGACTGAATAACTGATTTGACATAGTGCAAGGCGAACGATAGATCCAGCCCCGCCCGCTCAGACCGAGTAGCAACTAGAAGCTGGCCCCGGAGCGGGGGAGATGCCAGTAGACCCCATCCTAGAGTCCTCAAGTGCTCGGCAGCACGCGGGGGAGCCAATCGCTGCCCCTGGTGGACTTGGCAGTAGCGAACGGCCGTCTACTACGATGAACGAGTCGGTGACAGCACCCTTGGCAACGGCAGAATCTGGAGCGGAAAAGCTTTCGGCGCCAAAGGAGCAGACGGCACTCCCCGATGCTTCGGAGGGCATGGTCGGACCCGCTATCCGGCCACCAAGCCCCCAGGTGGTGCCCCCGGCTGCAACAGAGGAGGACGAGGTGGAGAAGATCATGTGTGACGAACCTCGACCCTAATTAGTCTGGATCCTCCGAAAGCGTGGCGACGACATAGTAATTGTCGAAGAGGAGGACACCACCAAGGAATTCAGGAGACTGGAGACTACCCTTACTAGTGTGATAAAACAGATCAAGGTTAATACTATGTCTGGAAAGGTCCTGGTTGTTTTTTGGAATTGGATAACCAAACTGTCATTGTGCATTTATAGGAAATAACTCGAGTTGCCGAGCAGCGCCGCCAGCTGATAAAGCGAATGGAGCCCCTTGCTGAGGAGAATGAAAAACTCAAAGAGGCCAGGAACCTCTCGGAGAAGAATATCCAAAGGGCCCGACGTGAATGAGACCTTGCGGAGTCCAACGCGCGGGACCTAGAATACCAGAAGGGGGTCCTTACCGAAAAGCTGGTTGCTGTGTCCAAGCAGGTGCGGAGCCAGTCCGAGCAGCTGGCCGCTGTCTCCGGCCAACTGAAGAGTGCTTCTGAGCAGCTGGAGAGGAAAACTGAATAGCTTAACAATGTATCCAAGCATAAAGCAGGTACGGTATATCAACGAATGTACTTTTCTATTGCTAAACAGCCACATTTTCGGTGATAACTGTTGCGCTTGTAGAGCAAGACGCTGAGCTCGGCCAAATGCGTCAGGCCGTCGATAAACTTCGCTAGGAGAAGGCAAAGGAAGTAGAGCAGGTGGACAAACTTGCTGAGGAGCTAAAAGGTGAATTCCTCCTTGTCGGAATTACTGTTGAAGTAGCTTCCTTGTAAGATGGAACACTGTAACACTTGTAGGCTATCGTCATAAAGCCAAAGCACAGTTTGACATGCTGGTGCAGGAGGCCAAGGTCCAAAAGGAGAACTTCGACGCTGTAGTTGCCGCAATTAAGTCGGTGCTTGACTGCGTCGACCTGGAACCGGCCACTCAGCGTGACGGCAGGCGGCAACATTCAGACACTGTCATCCAGAGGTGCAAGGCAGCATGGGAGAACTTCAAGATCTTCAACCGCGATGCCATTATGACCGTCGCTACCCATGTCCTCGCGGCTGTTTGGTCTCATTACCCAACCATCAACCTTCAGTCAATAGGGGGTGGGTTCGCCGAAGGACTGAGCGATATGGAGACCCAGCAGCTAGAGGATGAGGTGGAGGACGCAGCAAAGACGCTAGCCAGCGATATAGATCTGTTTGGCGAGACGGATGGTAATGGCGGAGCTCAGTAATCTGCTCATAGATTATCATCTGTAAAATCTTGATAGTGTAGTTAGAACGCGCGAAAGCGCAAGAAACAATTATTTATCGAATAAATGTTACAAGGTGCATGTATATGCAGTATATGCGGTTTGCTTGTATTTTGGCAAAAAAATCTTCGCAGTTTTAATCCTGACGCGATTATGCGTCGTTCAAGTAGCGTCCGAACAGTTGGTTTGCTACTGATCCCTATGGCCTTGGCCAGCCTATAGTCCATAACATCGAGCGCGGAGCCCGTGCATGCGTAGGAGTAATAGGCGTGACCCATGAACCATAGCCGACCACCCATAACGCAGAGCGCAGAGCCCATGGCATGTGTAGGGAGAGATCGGTGACTGGTTCTTCTCCATAGAAAATAGAGCGGAACGTGTGCTGCTCGGCGGTTGTTGTACGAACTTGGAGATAAAGGTAGCATAAGCGGCGACCAAGCAATTAGTTCTGTGCTGAGCTCTCGGCCTTGGATAGCCCATAGTCCATAACATCGAGCGTGGAGCCCGTGCACGTGTAGGAGAAACAGGCATCACCAAGAAACCACAGCCAACCACCCATAATGCAGAGCGCGGAAAAGAAAATAGGCTGCTCGCTGATCGGCGAAATATCTTGGAGGTTTAGAGTAAAGCGTTCGGCGATTTGGAGAAACTTGTTTGGCAAAAATCTTTGGAGATTTGGAGGAGAAAGTTCGTTGGTTCGAAGAAAGCGTGTGGCGTAATACGTTGGCGGTTTGGAGGAAATGTGTTCGGTGACTTGGAGAAAACGTATTCGGCGATTTTCGGCGAAAATGTTTCGGCGATTTTCGGCGAAAATGTTTCGGCGATTTTCAGCGAAAATGTTTCGGCGATTTGGAGAGATCGTTCGGCGATAACTTTGGAGGCTTGGAGAAACTTATTCGGTGAAATCGTGGTCGGCGATTTAGAGAAATCATTTGGCGATTTTGTATTGGAGCTCGTTATTGAGTATCGTAATGCTCGGCGACCGTATGTGGAGATTGAGAAGCAATGGAGAAAAAATGGAGACAAATTATGGAGACCAAAACTTTATTTATCATAAAGTGGAGAGTACATATCTGGAGCGTTTCAAGGATAGAAACGTATAAGGTGTTCGATGTGCCATAAATTGGGAACATCAATTCCGTCTAAGTCACATAGGCGATAAGACCCTGGTCGGGTGACCTCTTTGGCGACGTAAGGCCCTTCCCAAGAGGAGGAGAGCTTGTGCAACCCTTTGATTTTTTGTTTTCTGCGGAGAACGAGGTCGCCGACGGTGAATGAACGATCTTTTACGTTGCGGTTGTAGTATCTTCGCAAGCCTTCTAGGTATTTGGCTGTGCGGACGCAGGAGATCAAGCGTTCCTCCTCGGCCCTATTGACATCCTCTGTTCGAACAGCTGCGACTTGCTCTTCATCATAGTTTTCCACCCTAGGTGCTCGAAAAGCAACATCCGCTGGTAGTACGGCCTCCGAGCCGTAAACCAAAAAATATGGAGACACACCGGTGCTGCGACTAGCTTGAGTGCGTAGTCCCCAGACCACAGCTGGTAGTTCCTTGAGCCATCTGCCCGGATGCCTTTCTTCTTTTTGATATAGCCTCTTTTTGAGGGCGTCAAGGATCATGCCGTTCGCCCGTTCGACCTGGCCATTGGCTCTAGGATGGGCAACGGAGACGTATTTAACGGAGATGCACCGGTCTTCGTAGAAGTCCCAAAAGTGATGGCCAGTAAATGTAGTTCTGAGGTCGGTGATGATGCTGCTCGGGATACTGAATCTGTGTATGATTTCTTCAAAGAGTTTGACTGCTTTCTTCGCGGTAGCCGAGACGAGCGGTTTGTACTCGATCCACTTGGAGAACTTGTCGATGGCGACGTATACATACCAAAAACCACCTGGCACTGGCTTGAAAGGCCCGATCATGTCCAGTCCCCAGCATGCGAAAGGCCAGGAAGCTGGGATGGTCTGTAGTTCTTGAGCCGGTACGTGTATTTGCTTGGCAAAAAATTGACATCCTTCGCAGCGCCGGACGAGGTCTTCGGCATCGGAGATTGCCGTGGGCCAATAAAAACCAGCTTGGAAAGCTTTGCTGACCAGGTTTCTCGAGACCGCGTGATTGCCATAGGAACCAGAGTGAATTTCGAGGAGTAGTTTTACCCCTTCATCTTGGGTGATGCATTTCTGCAGTATCCCTTCCTTAGCACTTTTCCTCAACAAGTTGCCGTCTACTAGCACGTAATGATTGCTTCGGCGAATTAGACGTTCAGTTTTGGTCTTGTCGGCGGGTACTTCGGCGCTGGTGAGGTACTTGATGAACTCCTCCCTCCAATCAGCGACCGGCGACGGTACCGCAAGTACCAACTGCTTGGCAGGGGGAACCTCTTCGACTTCCTTTTCTTCTTTAATGGATGGCACCGAGAGATCTTGAACAAAGACCCCCCGCGAAACCGCGATGCGAGAAGAACCTATCTTTGAGAGCTGGTCGGCAGGTTGATTTTGATCTCATACCACATGAAGGTACTCGATACCGTAGAACTTCCCTTCAAGCTTCCTAATGTCGGCGCAGTATGTGTCCATCTTCTCACTGGAACAGGACCAGTCTTTGTTGAGCTAGTTGATAACCAGCATGGAGTCCCCATACACCATGAGGCGTTTGACGCCAAGCTCGATGGCTATACGGAGACCATGGAGACATGCTTCGTATTCCGCGATGTTGTTGGAGGCCGGAAAGTGTATCTAGAGAACATAACGTAGCTTATCCTTGGTCGGTGTAATGAATAGAATGCCCGCACCAGCACCATTGATGTTAAGGGCGCCATTGAAGTACATCACCCAGTGCTCGGGGCAAGTAGCGGCGATGGGCTCTTGGATCTCGGTCCATTCAGCGACGAAATCAGCAAACGCCTATGACTTAATGGTAGGTCTACTTCTGAATTCGATGGAGTAGGTGCCGAAGCTCAATAGCCCACTTAATGATGCAGCCATTGGCCTATTTGTTGTGGAGAATGTCCCCTAGAGGGAACTCAGTGACCACGACAATCTTGTAGTATTCGAAGTAGTGTCGAAGTTTGTGCAACGTAATAAGAATGGCGTATAACAGCTTTTGTACCTAAGGATAACGAGTTTTGGGCTCATTAAGTACCTCACTAATGAAGTAAACTGGACATTGCACTTTATAAGCGTGCCCGGCTTCCTCGCGTTCGACGACAATAGCTGTGCTGACGACGCGAGAAGTAGCAGCGATGTATATTAGCAGAGTTTCATCTGGACGTGGCGCTGTCATGATCGGAGGCTTTGTTAAGAACACCTTGAGCTGCTCAAAAGCTGAGTCTGCCTCCTCCGACCAGGAAAAGCGCTCAGAGGCCTTGAGGAGCTTGAAGAAAGGTAGCCCTTTTTTGTCGAGGCATGATATGAAGCGACTTAAAGCAGCCATGCAGCCTGTAAGCTTCTGTATATCCTTGACGCATGTCGGCCGTTTCATATTGGTGATGGCGGAGACCTTGTCAGGGTTAGGTTTGATACCTCAAGCACTGACTATGTAGCCCAGTAGTATACCAGATGGAACTCCAAAGACGCACTTTGAAGGGTTCAGCTTCCATCGGTACTTGTTCAGGTTGGCGAAAGTTTCTTCGAGGCCGGCGATAAGGTTGTCGGCAGTTTTGGTCTTGACGACCACATCATCTATGTAGGCTTCGACATTGCAGCCGATCTGTTGGTCGAGGCACATCTGGATGGCCCTTTGATAGGTAGCCCCGACGTTCTTGAGTCCGAAGGACATAGTTGTGTAGCAGTATGCACCGAAAGGCGTAATGAACGATGTCTTGATCTGGTCTTCTTCCTTGAGGGAGATCTGATGATAGCCGGAGTAACAGTCAAGGAAGGAGAGCAGTTCACAGCCGGCGGTGGAGTCTACAACCTCATCTATCCGAGGCAAGCCGAAGGGGTCTTTAGGGCAGTGTTTGTTAAGATCGGTATAATCAACACACATTCTCCATTCTTTATTCTTTTTTCGAACAAGAATAGGGTTTGCTAACCAATCTAGATGATACACTTCTTTTATAAATCCGGCAGCTAAGAGTCGTTTTATTTCTACCCTAATAGCCTCCTTCTTGTCTGGCACAAATCGGCGGAGTTTCTGCTTGATCGGTTTGGCGGCCGGCGAGACATTCAAGGAGTGCTCGATCTTCTCCCATGGTACCCCCGGCATGTCTATAGGTTTCCAAGCAAACACATCAGCGTTGGCACGTAGGAAGGAGATGAGAGCGCTTTCCTATTTGGGGTCAAGGTGAGCCCCAATCTTCACGATCTTGGAGATGTCGACGAGGCCGAGGCCGACCTCCTTGACTTCCTTGGACTTGGCGGAGGCACGAGGAAGCTCCAGCTCTGGGATCTCCATGTCATCGGCAGGCGCTGTCTTGGCTTCGGCGACCACGCTAGCCATCTGGATGGAGAGATCGGTGGCTTCAGCGAGAGCGAGACTCTCTGTCTCGCAGGCATAGGCAACAGAGAGGTTGGCCCATAGAGCCAGGACTCCTGCAGGTGAAGGCATCTTCATCACCAGATATGCGTAGCGCGGTACGACCATGAACTTGGCTAGAGCTGGCCGACCAAGTATGGCATGGTAGGCGGTGTCGAAGTCGGCGATGTAGAAGTTGATATGTTCGACGCGGTAGTTGCTTGCCGTGCCGAACTGAACTGGTAGGGTAATCTCTCCAAGCGGTTTGGAGGCCCTGCCTGGCACCACACCCCAAAAGATGGAGTCAGAAGGTGTGAGATCTGACAAACCGAGGCCCAGCTCTTTTAGGGCTCCAGCGAAGAGGAGATTCAGAGCGCTCCCACCGTCAACGAGCACTTTTCTGAAGAGCGCCTTCTGTACGGTTGCGTCGAGGACGAGTGTGGAAAACACCCTATGTAGGGAATATCCGCCCACTGGTCAGCCCTGCTGAAGGTGATGGGGACCTCGGACCATGGGTGATAGATGGGGTTAGCGGTGGCGTCTTCCGTAGTGACAGAGAGCACCCGCCATGCTACGAGCTTCTGCTCTCTTCTGCTCTCAGTGGAGGCGAGGCCCCCAAAGATGGTGGCGACCACCTTATCGTGGTCCTGAAAGGCATTGTTGTTGCCCCCAGGTGGTCGGCGACCTCTAGCTCCATCGTTGGCGTCGTCGTCGAGCCTCTTGTCCTAGAACTTCTTAGCCAAACCAATGCAGTCCTTCATCTTGTGTTTGGCATTCTTGTGAAGAGGGCATGTACCGTCGAGGATCTTTTGGTACTGTTCGTCGTAGTTGCGCTTGGCGCGAGGTTGACTGACGGTGGCGACTATGTGGTCTGGCCGGTGGCGGCGATTTTGGCCAGGCCTGGGTCCTCCTGTCTGATCATGACCGCTATCGCGATGGTAGCTGCAGTCGTCGGGGCAGCGGTCGCTGTGGCGTCGGTTGTCAGGGCGGTCGTCGTAGCGGTGAGACGAGCGATGAGTGCATGCATCCTCGTTGAAGTGCACCTCGGCTTCCTCGACGTCGGCGTACTGATTGGTCGTAGTTATCATCTTGCCGATGCCGGTGGGCAGCTTGCGGTTGAACTTGGAGCAGAGCTCTCGATGGTGGAGTCCTTGGATAAAGGCGGTGATGACCTCAGCTTCCGTGATGTTGGGAATAGAGTTCCTCATCTCGAAGAAACATCGGATGTAGCTACGGAGGAGCTCGGACGGCTTTTGGTTGATGCGGCTGAGATCATGCTTGGTGCCGGGTCAAGTACATGTGGCCATGTAGTTGTCGGTGAAGACTTTTTCAGCTCTTTCCAGGATCCAATGGAGTCTGGCGCAAGGCTGGTAAACCAGCTCATGGCGGGTGGCGTGAGCACGATGGGGAGATAATTTGCCATGACGCTGGTGTCTCCCCCGGCGGCACGGACAGTAGTGGTGTAAGCCTGCAGCCACTGTGTCGGGTTCATTCTTCCTTCATAGGGCTTGACCCCAGTGATCTTAAAACCACGGGGCCACTGAAGTGTTCGGAGTGCCCTTGTGAAAGCTAGAGGCCCCTCAGGGTTGTCGACACCGTCATCTACAGCGTTGCGGTCAGGGATAGGCTCGAGAGCTGAGTCCGGGTTGCCGTACTCCTGCTCGTACTCCTGGCGGTGACGCACTTCGTCTTCGTGGCGACCGAAGCGATGTTGCTCGATACGCCGTCGCGCATCCTGGAGGTTGCTGAGGTGCACTCGAGCGTCCTGTTCGACCTCCTGGTCGTGTTGGCGATGGTGTTCGGCGCGATGGCCCCCGGCTCCCCCCTAGAGAGGTAGCGACTGGTCGGCGAAACGGCTTTGACTGGGGTAGCGATTGGAACTCGGCACAGCTGATCGGTGAATTGTGCTCGTGGAGCACGAAGGTCTCTGATCCTCGCGAATCTCATTGACCTGACAGTGAGCCGCTTTAAGCATGGCGGCGATCTTGGCGAGCTCGGGCGTTTGAGGGAAACGAGCGAGCTCATTGGCGGCTACTGCCAAATTGGCGCTTGGAGTCTTGAAGACGTCGTGGCCGTCAACACGGAGAAATTCTTCGTCGAGGTCACGGTGGAGCGGGAGCGGTCTTCCTTGAGAATCAAGTTGATTATTCTGAGCTGCCTCGGCCCTTGCAATGGCTGCCTCGTTTTCTCACCGTTGTAAGCAGTTGACGTTCCGGTTCTCCCGAGCAACGCGCTCCTCCTTGGTTTTGCCATTTCGAGGAGGGCTATCGATGCTGACGTTGAAGATCGCACCACCCCGAAAGGATGGAAGGAGGAGTTGCTCGAAGAAGATTTTGGCGAGGGTTTCTGTAGAGCCCTGAGACTCGGAGCCCGGAGTTTCTTCCGGGATGGTCTGGAGGGGCACCCCAGGGCTCTGGCCTAAGTGTAGCATGTTGACAGCTGGTGGAAGCTGGACGGCGACCTGGTTGGCGAGTAGATGGGCGCAGTTCACCTGGTCGGTGAGTTTGCTCCTCAGGGCGTGTTGGTAAGCGGCGGCGGCGTTGGTGAACCCGAAGGGTAGGGCCGTAGCCCCTGCAGTTTCCCGAGCAGCCTCCGATAGATCTGGATCGGAGGGTGGTCGGCGCTGAACCAGAGTGTCCAGAGCCGATTCGACGATGGAGAGACAATCGACGAGCTTTAGTCTGACCCGATCGATGGATTCGATCAGATTATCGTTGTTGATCTGCCTCCTCTGGTAGCGAGGAAGCGGACGGCGAGTCGTTGCTGAAGGAGACCTCGGAATCGGCTCCGAGATCTGATCTGCAGTTGCAGGTGCGGGGGTGGTCGGCGCAGAACCGATCTGCCCCGGCTCAAGGAGCTCTCTGACTCCGTCAGCGTTGATGACCCACGAGATGGATCCGCCCGTGAAGATCTGGCCGGGCTGCGGAAGGGACGAAGAGCCTGCGGAAAAAGCCATCTTGTTCGACAAGGAAACAGCACGCACACCCCTACCTGGCGCGGCAACTGTCGACAGAATATCGTCGATAGTCCTCCGAGGGGTATCCCACGAAGGTAGATTGATCGGCAGAGGAGTGTGAGATCAAGAACAAGAAGGCAACAAAGACATACGAGTTAGACAGGTTCAGGTCGTCAGTATGACGTAATACCCTACTCCTGTGGTCTGTTGGTTTGTATTAGCTATCGTATAATATTATGTGATTTTGGAGGGGTCCCTGCCCGCCTTATATAGTCTGGGAGGCAGGGTTACAAGTCGGTTAGATCTGAGAGATAACCGAAAAGTAATAACATATTACAAGAATCATGGGATCACACGTATCCTAACAGATCTCGTAGCATCTTCAGGATATCTTCCCCATGTCTTGCGAAAGGCGCCGAGCAGAGTCGTGCCCCATAAGGCTTCGTCTTATGGGCTGGGCCGTCCCTAAGGGCGCAGCCCATGTGGTCTACCGTGGATATCCGGGGTCGTACCCCCCACCCCACAAAGCTACTCCCCTTGGAGCATCTCCGAGAAACGGTGTGAAATTTGAAGTAGAAAACTCCAAAAGTGAGTCTCCAAATCAAATTAGCCTCTCAAAATAATAACATACGACAACAGAAAACAGGCCCTCAAATTATTCTCCTTTTAGGTAGTCCAATTTAGGTAGTACTACTGCAGATGTGCTCACAGCATACCATTGCCCTGCCTCAATTTATGTGATCACATGTAGTTTTAATATATTTTTTCATCAAAATTTGCTTCAAGCTACTCCCCTTAGAGAATATTCGGCATCTCCAAGAGATGGAATAAAATTTGAACTAGAAAACTCCCAATCAAATTAGCCTCTCAAGATAAGAACATACTGCAGCAGATTCTCTAAAAATTTGGGATGTGTTAACCTTATAAAACATAATGAAAGACCTTTTGATGGTGTCTCATGAGTCGAGGCACGAATCACAGAAACACAAAAATTTGCTCCAGTTTACGAGCAGTAGCTCTTTTTTTTTTGGCAAACGTTCTATTCGGCTGGCAAAAAAATGACTGATGATATTGATACTAATTTGCTGTGACAGGAAAAACTTATCTCGCTGAAACGGTACACGCCAACAGCGAGTTTACGAGCAGTAGCTGTCGGCCAATTTCTCATCTAGCCTTCAACCTATAAACCCACATAGGAGTGCTAGGCTGCAGGAAGCCATGACGGAAAGACTTGGGCCGACTGTGACCTGACCATGCGACGCGAGAGGCTCTCAGTGATCCGTCAAATCAAATCCAAAAGGCCTGGTTTGCAGGTAGAGGTCGTTGCCCCGGCTCGACACATGGGGACCTGCATCGCAGTTCGCAGCTGCCTTCTGGAGCCCTCTCCGGCCCGCGGGCCGGCCACCTCGCGATCGCATCTGAATCTACTCTAGCGGTGGTAGACTGGTACAGTGGTACGATTTGTATCAATGCTGCCTGCGAATTGAATATGTAGTTGACTAGCAAACAGTAACCGGATGAACCACCATGGCACCAATCACCAATGGGTGGGTAAGGGTGCGTTTAGATCCAAAAAAAATTTGGATTTTGGCTCACTGTAGCATTTCGTTTGTATTTGGTAATTAGTGTCTAATTATGGACTAATTAGGTTCAAAAGTTTCGTCTCGCGATTTCTTGACCAACTGTGTAATTAGTTTTTTTTTTCGTCTACATTTAGTATTCCATACATGTGCCGCAAGATTCGATGTGACAGTTACTATGCAAATTTTTTTGGCAACTAAACGGGGCCTAACTCTTGCAAACACAACACAGCACTCACTGCAAGTTCCAACCGTGCTACCTACTACACGGAACATTTCGGTTTTCTTTTATGGACCTAAATATATACTACATCAACAATTACCTGATGTTAGTTGTAATAATCTCAAAGTTTCCTTTACAATTGTAGTCTACGTGTATCGTTCGCCTATCGAGACCTTCACAAGTGACAATGCATACCACGGGTTACTGTTGTTCTTTTTCAAACCCTATAGTAAACAGAGAATGCATAGGGATTTTGGAATCACCTCACCTCCACTCTTTCCTCGGCCTTCCAACTGGCCTCTTCGCCTGAACGCGGCCCGATTCCTGTCCCGCCGCTGGGTTCCTTTGCTGTGGCGGCCCATTCCATGATCTCACGGTCTTCCCGTTGTTTGAGGGACGAGCTCTTCTGGCAGGTGACCTTGTCTTCGTCGGAATGCTGTTCTGCAAGTTGAATCCCCTACTGCAATTTCTGGAGCTCTTTTCTGTCTGCAAGCCCATTGATGAGCTGAAACGGATGGTATTAGATTACTAGCACAAGGTATGTTTTGATCTGAAACATAATTCTTTTAGAACATAATGTACTTCATACTTCATCGTTTGCTATTGACTACAGTTCTCTCTTCATTTGGGGGAAAACATGAATGGGATTATTCTTCATAGGCCCATGGCTACTAAAGCACATAGAATATCATGCATTTCAGAATTTATTAGATAATACTTACAGAATGTTAAAGAAACTATATCTATATCGAGTAAGAATAATATCAGGTAAAAAGGACACAAGAAATAAGCAAAAAAGGCAGACCGAGCCATTTGAAAGTACAAAAACTGTAATAGAAGATACCTCGGTGCAGCCTCAATACCACCTTGAAACTCAGTTTTGTTTGAGGCAGAACAAGAGCCATTGCGCACTGTGAGTGCTGCAGATAACCGAACAATATTAGATGAGACAAGGGTAGGTAGCAGCACCTCGAGGCTCATCCTCACATAAAAACTCGAGGAATTTTTGTGGTTGGGGGGTAAGGCAACATACTGTTCTTTTGCACCAAATGTGTCATGTCAGTCTCAAGAGGGACAGGTACATCCAAAAGTTCTGCCTTGACACGAGACATCTCCGGCTGATTCTGAAACAAATGATGGTATCATATTCATCATTCACCTATTTGATCTCAGAAAGAGATGCATATCAAGTGGTTGTGTTGTGTAGTTCAAGTACCCGACTAGAATATGGATATGACATGCCAGAGCCACATTTATCCCAATCAGCTTGACAAGAGGTGGAAGTGAAGTGTTGTGCAGCAGCAGCTACAGCAGAGGGTTCATCATCGAACACACCCTTTGAAGCCAAGTCAGAAAATGTCAGGTTATTAGTCCCAAGAAGGGGAATATCTTTAAATAGCGTCCTGACATCTTCTGGAAGTCCCATCGGTGCATTAGTAGCATTAGCGGTAACCTCTTTGGATGAAACTGCAGTAGTCACAAGAAACAGAGAAGTCAATTTGAAACTTGTCAGAGAAGAGCATCCCCAATGTCAGTTAATTATCAAATCCTTGAACATTGATACCTCCATGATTCCTAAGAGAATTTGATTTGTTTCGCTTTGGCCTGATTCTTCGAGCATCCTCAAAAATATCCCCTGGGGAATAACTTCTTTTCACAGCCTGCAGTAATGATTATGACATCATGTTTGCATAATTGCAGAGTTGATATAGTAGGAATTAAATCAAAATAATATGAGATTTACCTAAAATGTTTAATCCATAACATCAACAAAAAAAAAAATTAAACATTTTACTTGAGCTGACAATTGTGGATCATTAGAAGGTCCTTAGCTTCACGGAACTGTTTGCATAATTCCAGGAACACACGGAAGGAAGTAATCAAACAAGATCCTAAAATCCAGAGGTGTCTAGTCCTTGTCTCAATCTAAAATGTTTACTTTGAGAGCCAATTGTCAATTATATGGTTTAGTGAAATACACATTGCACATACTAAAAAATGACTAGAAGGTTCTCAAAATTGAAAAAACTACATCAATTGTAAAATTTATTACACCAAACATGATTATCCTAAGAAAGCAACAAACTAGTAATATTACAAAAAAACAAATATGGCATATTTTGCAACATGCAGCATAAAATTGTTGAAATACAATGCACTTCTATGTATTGGTAATGGAAACACGTTGTTAATGAAATCCACAGGGTGAATTATTCCTCAAGATAAGAAGACTCACACGCTGAATTCGGTCATGACTATTGATGCAAGGACCTTCAGCAACAGCTGAACTTTTCTTCAGCCATTCCTTCTCAACAATGTTGTCAAACACTGGACAATTAGCAGGATTAGAAACTGCAGGGACAGCAGTGTTCGGGCTTGAAGAGTATGCAACAGGATGTTGCTGTGTGTTAGCCTGCCAAGCAATTGGAAGAATAGCAGCAGGTTCATCGTCTGAGTCCACAACTCTCTCTTGAATTATCTTTATTAATGCATCACACTCCGACCTAGCATTAGAAATATAGTGCAGAAGTCAAACTTTCTAGTCCAGTTTATTTAGCAACTGGCTCTATAAATAACCAGTAGGATTAGTTTCAAATCTTTGTGTCAATTATTTGTGCTTTTATTTCTTCATAAAGAGATATACTAGGGGATAAGAGTGGGAGAACATTATCAAATTTTGGTGTCACATTCAACATGTTTCTTTAAATGACCACTACCATGGGCTCATTTTCGGTTAGTACAAGGGCAAGTTTCAGATCTATTGAATTTTGCTGCAGCATACTTGTTGGATATTCGCTAATGACAGTTATGAAATGCAGACTGTGTAGAAACTGAATGTCAGTAATGAAATGCAGACTGTACCGCAACTGACTAGGAAAACTCAATGAAAATGGAACTCAAATGTTTGAGCATACAAATTGCAACATCAAATGAAAAGAAAAGGTTGCATATCATCATAAGATTAAGTGATTAATAAATCAAGGAATTGTGATGTACGAGGCATAATACCGTGAGTAAGTTTCTTGCATAAGCAACTGCTTTACAGCATCCTTTGGATCTATCTCTGAGACAATTGCAAGTGACCCTTCACCAGAATCTTTCAAAACAATCTCCTTGCCACTCTAGAACCACAGGAAAGCAGTAACTTGATGATACAGATCTCGAAGTAACCAAATTAATTTCCAATGCCCAAAGAGAAGGACTTGATTTAAACACTAACAGACTGTAATAAATTTTATTTCTTAATAAGTTTGCAGATGCAGAGAATGGGCGCACCAAATTTAACTGATGATTGTCAGAAGGAAAACACTTCCCGATACCATGATCTGTTTGATAAGAAAAATATAAATCAGGAAACTTATTAAGCCGCTGAGGAATCAATTTTTGCAAAGCTCATCAATAATGGAAAACAAACAATCCAGCAACACGGGCATCTATATGGCCACCTACACCTATATTGTATAGAGTGATAAAATGGATTTAGGATACCATCACACCCATTTTTTACCTTTTTTTTATATAATAATGGAAAACAAACAATACAGCAACACACTTGGAGTTAGCTTTTTTTTTTGGAAATGATGCCCGAGCACCTAAAACATGGTCAACATCATGCAAAGGCCCTCGAGGCCTCGATCATTAGCAAACGCTCCGTACAGAGGCCCTCGAGGCCCTTGTTCCATTCGCGAATTTGCATCAGACACATGAGCCATCCGATACCCTCTCTATTTGTAAGTTAAATAGATAATGACACTCCGGCCCTCCGCCAACCCACCCATGATGGATTGATGGCATGCGCGCGTACACAACAATTGAGAAATATACGATCGCAATGCGGACCCGGGCGCCTCACTGAAAACCGGCAGCACGAAACTAAGCGGAGCATTCACGCCGTGCTTGGATTTTTGAAGCGGGAAAACCGGGAGAGAGAGAGAGTACCGGCAGTGGCCTGATCGCGGCGCGGTGGCGATTGCGACGACTCCGGGGAGGAGGGCGTGGTGTCGGAGGCGGAGGATTCCGGGTCGAGGACGGCGGCGAGGAGGCGGCCGGCGCCGGAGACGAGGCCGGAGAGCCACCCGCCAGGCGGCGGCCGCGGCGAGGGATCGCCCGCGGCGGTGGAGATTTTCATTGGCGAGTGGGGGCGCGGAGACGAGAGGGATGCTGGGTTGCGGCTGCGGTGCCGAAGTGGGGAAAATTTTGAATTCTCCAGACGAGCAACCGCGAGGAGATCCCCGGGGCAGTTGCACGTGGGTTACTTTTAAGTCGGAAAGCGTACTTCCCATATCTATGGAGACCCACGTGTATTACGCCTTCTAGGATCGAACACGTATACCCTCTTTTGCTCCAAGAGACAAGAGTCCAGGTGGAAACAGATTAACGGGTAGGGACACACAAAAGAATAAAAAGCCTAGCTAAAAACACTAACAACCTTCTAAAATAATCAAACAAGATATTGCCTGCAGAAGGGTTACAGTCCGAATGCGCGCACAGAACATGCCTCAAGATTGAGCAAATGAAGTGCATTCTAATCCGGTCATGCACTCATGCCACAGCCCACTCAAAAACATCAGCCACATATTACGAAGATCGTGTCGTCTCCGCGCGCGGCCTCGCACGACAGCGTGACGACGCGGGCCAGCGGCGCGACGCAGCAGTCGACCAGAGCCGCGAGCGCGACGGCGATGGGCGCGGAAGCAGCGGCCATTGCGGCCTTGTCGCGGGAGCGCAGCGGCGAGGTTGAGAGAGTCTGTGATGCAGGCAGCTGTGGCGGCGGTGACGAGCGCGCGGAGGCAGAGTCAGACGCGGTGAGAACAAGCTTGTTCAGCAGCACCGCGGCGGCGGGCATCTTGAGCGAAGCATCTTCTGCGGTGGTGACGCTGGTGATTGGCTCGACAGAGCTCGAGCGAAGCGAAAGGGCGAAAAGCAGGCCGACGAGCATCTTGAGCCCGGCCATAGCTCCTCCAGGCAACGTCGTTGTTGGGCCGAGGCCCAGTGCGTGAAGGGGTGTAGTGCTTGGGAGTATAGCTGGCCATTCGGGCTGCCCGGCCCGGCCCGGCACGGGCCCGTGCCAAGCACGGCCCGGTAGGGCACGACGGGCCGCCGGGCCGTGCCGCCCCAGTCCACAGTGCCTAACCGACGGCCCAAGCATGGCGGCGACGGACGAGGTCAAAACGGCGGCGGCGGCTCCAACAGCGGCGACGGGTGGCACGGAGGGCAGGAGGCCCGTCTCCCGCGTCGCGCGTGGGGAGAAGCGGGGTGTGAGTGCGGCCATCCCAAAGCCCACAACCACAGCCAAGAGAAAAAGAGAGAGAGAGAGCGAGGTGGGGGAGGGGAGGCCGTCGGTGCTAGCTGCTCGAGTCGCGGGAAGTGGCGGGCTGGCGGCGACCGCCGGATCCGGCGCCAGGAGCCAGGAGGAGGATGGAGGAGGCCGCCCACTCGACGCTGCTGCTGCTGCCGAGCTCGACGCCACGCACCTGAGGCGGATCCGGCTGGAGGCGAGGGGAGGCCGTCGGCGCAAGCTGCTCGAGTTGCGGGAGGTGGTGGGCTGGCGGCGACCGCCGGATCCGGCGGCAGGAGCCAGGAGGAGGATGGAGGAGGCCGCCCACTCGACGCTGCTGCTGCTGCCGAGCTCGACGCCGCGCACCTGAGGCGGATCCGGCTAGAGGCGAGGGGAGGCCGTCGGCGCAAGCTGCTCGAGTCGTGGGAGGTGGCGGGCTGGCGGCGACCGCCGGATCCGGCGGCAGGAGCCAGGAGGAGGATGGAGGAGGGCCGCCCGCTCGACGCTGCTGCTGCTGCCGAGCTCGACGCCGCGCACCCGAGGCGGATCCGGCTGGAGGCGGCGGCCGCGCACCCGCGTGTAGCAGGGGCAGCTCGCGGGAGGTGACGGTGGATGCCACCGAGGAGGATTCGGCCGCGTGCTGCAAGAAGAGGTAGGGAGGTGAGGAGCCCCGAGCCCACGGCGGCGCACCTCAGCGGCGGAGTGGAGAAGAAAGGACGGAGGAGCGAGCTTGCGCGTGTGGGAAAGGGGGACGGCGCGTGTGGGAAAGGGGGACGGAGGGCGAGCCAGGCGAGGCGAGGGCGAGCTTGCTTGTTGTGGTGTGGAGCCGGCCCGTGCGCTTTTATATGCGGAGGGGGGAGGCAGGGAAGGTGGGCCGGCCACGTTGGGCCTTGGCCCTTGGGGAGGGGAGGATGAGTGAGGAGGGGGAGGAGGGTGGCCGGGCCGCTGCCGGGCCGGCTGACGCAGGCCGGGCCGTGCCGTGCCAGCCCACGGCCCTGAGCAGCGGCCCAGGCACGACCTGCTCCCTTGGGCCGGGCCAGCCCGAGCCCGAGCCCGCATGTCATCGGGCCATGCCGTGCTTGTGTCGGGCTAAAAAAACAAGCTTCGTGTCGTGCCGTCGTGCCTCGGCCTGCATGGCCAGCTATATTCGGGAGGAATTGTGTACCATCCGATTCTATTGAACGGTTTAGTCACTTCAGAGAAAAGTCGTCCTCATCGACTGCATAGTATCTGGTTCCTCCCACTTCCCATCCACGGCTATATATATGCCGAGCTCTCGGTCACCAGCCTTTAGCCCCCTCACCAGTCACCACCTTCGCATCGCATCCGCGTGCTCTGCCACTCCCAGCGCTGCCGCATGGCGCCCTTCCTCCTCGTCCTGCTCGCCATCCTCCTCCCCGCGCCGCCCAGCCTCGGAGCAGGCTACGGGGAGGGCACGGGAACCATCGACATCACCAAGATCCTCCCCGGCTTTCCGGAATTCAGCAACTTCAGCGCCATGCTCACCGAGACCAACGTCGCGCTCGGCATCAACAGCCGCGACAAGGTCACCGTGCTCGCGCCCAACAACACGGCCGTCGCCGCGGCGTTCGGCGGCGTGCCCAAAATCCCGCGCTCGTTCCTGGCGGACCTCCTCGCGCTCCACGTTGTGCTCGACTACATCGACGAGCCCAGGCTGGGAGCGCTGAAGCGCGGGCGCGTGGGCCAAGGCTCCGTGGTCACCACGCTGCTGCAGGGCATGCGCGCCGTTTCGCGGGGCACCGGCTTCCTCCGCGTCTACTCCGGGCGCGACGGGCGCGCCACGATCTCCTCCGCCGCGCCCGCGGGGCTCCGGAACGCCACCGTCGAGAGGGTGGTCGCCGCGCAGCCGTACAGCCTGGCCGTGCTGCAGGTGAGCGGCTTCGTCGTCCCACCGGGCGTCAGACTCCCGAAGCCGTTTCCACCACCAAGGGCGAGGCACATGGCAGCGCCACCGGGCCAAGGACGCGGTTAATCGTTTTACGCGAAGCGAGGACGAAAGCATAAACAGGTTGCTACGTAGGTAGGGCCCATCCCTCGATAGAGTGGATCTGTACCGTGTGCCGGGCCTGGGTCGTTACAAATGCCTACACCAAACCTCACAAATAATCCACCGGCGGCGCCAGGTGAGACAGGAGTCATTCCGATTCCTAGATCGCACGGCGGCATGGCAGCGAAGGTTCCATCGGCCGCCGGAGCCGGACGCAGTGCGGCGAGCTGGTGGACTGGAGTAGCTGTGGCGCTCGGTATCATGACGTGCCTGAATTTGCATCTGTAAGTAGGTACTGTAGCTTGCAACAGGTAGGCGTTCAAGTATGCTTGGATCAACTAGCTAGATCCATTTCATCTTTTTATCGTGCCTATGTAGTCAGTTTGCTATAATCTGCAACAATGCAATTTCATTTCGTTGATCTCAGTATCCAACAGAGCCGATTTTTTGTCCTGATATAACGTTTAACGTATGGTGCAAGTTCACATTCAGATAATCGCCGATTGTTTTGCCCTGATATAACGTCTAACATATCGTGTAAGTTCACATTCAGATAATCTGTGGTAGCAGGCAATGAGGCAAGAGTTGATAAAGAAATCTGATACCCCTCACATTCAGCTGAATGAGAATGACAGCATTGTCTAACTGAAAGCAGTTTGAACAGCACCTCAAGCCCTACTGTCATCATGTTTCATCACTCAAAAGATCATAGCTAGGATCCGGTAGGTCTAGTTGTCACTGGCATATCCAAACATACATGTCAGAATCATACTATTACATTTATCAATCTAACATGGATCGCATCTTCTCACTCTGCATCCTCTATCTCTGCATCCTCTGGAACGCCTCGGAGATACAGAACGTTGTTGCACCTGTATGTAGATGTAGAAACATAAAAATGAATCATACAGGGGCCAAATGATTATGCAATGCAACAGGGCTTAGTTTGATCAGATACTATCAACCGAAGATCCAGTTCACACCAATTTAAGTTTTGAAGAAGCCCTAGCCTTCCTTAACATGTAACTTGATCAACACTACCATAGTACTTTCCAAGTATCGGAAGTTGGAGTAGGGCAGCAGGAAGACAGGATGTATGCAAGCTTTTCCCAGTTTTATATCTAGATTTATTACAAAACACTACTACTTGACATAAGCTAGAAAGAAAGGAACAAGAAACATTACCTGATTAGAATCTCTCCCAGGTTTCCAGAGAATTGCCCATCAATGTACTCCTCAGTGTTGGCAAGCTGCACACAGTAGGAAAAAAAAGGCAGCAATGAATTTTGTATGTCATTTAGACCCAATTGATGATTAGCTATTCATCTAAAATGTATTCAATAGATGACCACTCTAATAGTATGACAGCCAAACTGTCAAAATAGTACCTGGAGATTCATATAGGAGTCTACCGAAGCAAGATAACCTGGGAATGTATAATAAAAGTTTTTCAGTTTGATTAAGAGCAGGGGCAGTATCTGGAAAATAAAATGTTCCGGTTCAAACTGAATATAAAAAGGAGATATTACCTTTGTACTCCATACCCCACTTGAGTTTGACAATAACAGGCTTCCCTGTCAGGTTGTTCAGGAAAGGTTTTGGGTTAACTGGCACAGTCTGCACAAAACGAGAGTTGATTAGTGAGTACGTATACCATAAGGTCTTCCTTTCTTATAGCTAGCAAACATAAATAACAAGACTCTCATTCTTTGGATTTCTGTAGTTCATTATTACTAAGCCCATTGGTCAACTAGATGATAGATTTCTGCCATTAATTGGAAGGTAGGCATTTACAACAGTCTGGTGCGTAAAGAATATCACAAAAATATGGCATGCATGACATGATGCACCCAGTGGCTCAACATTTAACTGAAAAAATAGACCAATAATACAGCACATATTAAGCATCATGGCAAAAATGTATAAACAGGTCAACATTTTAAATCTCATTATCGAAGTCACCTTGGAAGGAGACAGTGAGACACTCATCCATTTATCTAGTCAAGTATATTACTGTTAATAAAATTTCTCCTGCAACTTTAGCGATTCAACATATTAACAAGACTGGGAATCAAGCTTAACAGCCTACGAACTTGATGCTTTTCACATGATGTTGAGATCACAAGCAATTTTGCAACCGCAATGCAAAATAGTAATCAGCTGTGCATGGAGGCAAATATTAATGCACCTTTTGATTAAGCTAGCAGAAACAATTGCAGCTATTATATGATACTTCAGCAGTACTGGTAAAGGTGAAACCACTGGCCTGAACTATAGGTAATGATGACTGAGATCAGAAGCAGTGACATCCGTAAAAAGATACAGAAAGGCCAGTTATGTTTCAAAATCCGGTTTTTGGCTACACTGATATAAAATTTGGTAGTCACTCCCCCAAAAAAACTCAGTTCAATCATGCCCTAATACAAGATCAAGGTGAAAAATAACTTCCCCTTGTAACCTCTAAACATACTTATACACTATGCGCCTTCAAAATTACTCTTCCGCAATTTCCCCTCTTCCCAATTGCACAGCTGATTCCTTCAAATATCCCAAAATCATACACCTCACCTAGCTAGTATCTAAATCTTGCTGGAATTCAACCTAGGTGTCTCAACTGTGAATGCCCTCCCAACTACAGCAGACGACCTCTCGACGGGGCAGTTGGCCGCGCTCCCCCGCCTGCCGCCGCTTGCTCGTGTCCCCGCGGCTTCGCCGGTGCCGGTGCCGTCGCCGCCGCACGCCCCCTGCCACTTCCGCCGGTCCGGCCTACCTACCAACCAACGATTCTTCTAGGACTGGCAGTGGTGAGCTTGGTGCACCATCGACTTGCTGTCGCTTGAAACCGAAGTCGATTTCAGGCGGTTGACAGATAGGAAGCGTGAAAAAGAACCGTAGACAACACAAAATCACATGATGACTAACAAGAACAGCGAACAGACCCGGTTCGTAAGTCGCCTAGAAAAGGACATCGAGAGATCCGGTGGAAGTCAGAAGAGCTTACCGCCATTGGAGAACACAGCAGCGGTTGTCGTCGCTGCTCAGGCCGGGGCTGGAGCCACCGTCGTCGAGGGCCCCAGCTGGATCGGGATTGCCGCGTGCGCCGCCGCTGCCTTTGCCGCGGTCACGCTCAGCCTCCTGCTCGGTACTGGCAGTCCAAACCCTAGAAGCAACCGATGCGCTTGTCTGCACAGAAGATGTAAGCGGGCTGCAGCCGAGCAGCTTATCTGTGCAGCCGCAGCCCAATAAGCCCATAAAGTTTGGGTTCAAGTAGGGCCCACGTTCTTTTTGATAAAAAAAAAAAGAACACAAAGATTGCGGCTACCAATTGAGCAAATCGAGCTAGGGCGGTCCGGTCAAGACGAGCGGCAGCTGCGGCGACCCGCTCGCTAGGTGAGCTTCTGCAGCTTCCCACGCGCAGGTCGGCGAGCAGAGCCGGGGCTGCGGCGTCCTGCGCGGCCATGAGAAATGGCTCCGGTGCCCCGCGTGGTGGCGCGGAGCGCATCAGCGCCAAAGGCGACTGCTGCTTTCAAGCCTGACAAATGGATCGACGTCTCGACGAGGTATATCCTGCTCGAAACCCACCCCTCTCGCGCCTGGAACAACGGATTTGGCGCACGGAGTACTGGATCAGGTGACACCAGCGACGACTCACAGCGGCTGGTACAACGCGAGGTGTAGCGTTGATTTGGCCTTGGAGCACGAGCCAATGTCGTCTTCTGGTGAGACGACGAGCAAGCCCCGTTCCCAGCTCGTCAGTTTTTTTTTTTTTTTTTTTTTTTTGGTTGTAAAAAGCACATCACGCAGACGGGTTAAATCCAATGTTCAAAATAGCCGGCTATAGCTGCCGCTACAGCCGGATTTAGCGGATTGGCACGGCTGACGCTAGGAGATTTGCATTTTTTTAAACTATAATTTTGCATTTTAGCGCTAAACGATGTGACCGCTAATAGTGGCGATTAGCGCGCTAAAAACGCTAAACAGGGGTCAACTTAGCGTCGCTAAGCAGTTCCTGCCAGACTAATGGGCCGAAACCAAAGTGGGCTTCATATATTTTTCTTCAGGAGGTGGCCCGAAATGGCAGTGGCGGCCCAAAAATGCCATCCTAACCCTAGCAAGTCCCTGATTCCACTCAACCTTTCGACTTGTCTGTTGAAAAAAGTATCGTCGGCGGCGGCAGCGTTCTCTGACGAAGACTACAGCCGGCGCCCGCGACCACGGCAGCAGTGCAGCCATCTCGCCCGAGCACAGCGACGACGTGCAGGCCGTCGCGATGGCAGCGGACCCTGCCGGTGCCCCTGCAATCACCGCCGCCTCCTCCTTTCTTTCTTCGCCGCCGTTCTGTCTCAAGTAGCTGACTCCTTCCTTGTACCCGTCGCAGCATGCGATTTTTGTTTTTTTCCTGTGGATACGTCTAACTGTGACTCCCTTCCAGGGAATCGATGACCAGCCTCCGCCGACCCGCTGGGAGAGTCTCCGTCGACATCCGCTGCGTCAGTAGACCTCCGGCCGTCGACACATGTACTATTCGTTTCCATCCCGTTCGTAGGAATTCATGCTTTGGCTTTTTTTTTTGGTCGATGTTGCTTTCTTTTAAGGAGTTGCTTGAAGATGTTGTAGGAACAGAAATATGGATGTTGTTTGCTAATAATTTCTTTTTACTGTCCTGAAGCTTACAAGACTAATGTCCCGCGCAATGCTAACATGGCCAAACTCCAAGCAGGGTATTTGTTTCCTGAGGTTACGCATCATTCCCATCTTTTCCTTTTGTTACTGATGCTATTCTGTTGGAGATTTGGCTTCTGATAGTATCAATTCTTGACTGTCGAGCAGATTGCCAGGAGAAGAGCAGCTCATTTGCTGAAGTATCCAGATGCCAAGATTATAAGCCTTGGGATAGGTGACACCACCGAGCCCATTCCAAATGTCATAACAAATGCCATGGCAGAGGTACCTTCATGTTAAACTAGTGTCCTGTCAATCATATATATTCAGCCCACAAAAAAATCCCAGTGATCCGGCACTTAGTTTTATAGTTGAGAAAACACTTACAATTACATTATTTTTTTTATCTGTCTATTTGTAAACACAGAGAGCACATGCCTTGTCAACAATTGATGGCTACAGCGGTTATGGAGCTGAGCAAGGTGAAAAGGTACCTTGTGGCGTTATCAGCAATTTTTATTGCATTAACAGGCTAATTCAGATACTTATTTAACAGCTATACTACATGAAGCTTTACATAAATATTTCATGGAGAAATCTGGATACTAAGATTGGTCGCCTTTTACTTAAAAATTATTTGACGCAGATTGACGATCTGTTGATAAAAGGATAACTGGTTTAACTTCTTAGTGTTATGATATCTGATTCTCTAATTCTTAAGGGTTACTGTTTTGTAATGTATTACTTCTTAGTTTAAAGACCGATCATATACGATTCCTCCAATTAATTGATGTGTTTCCTGTCACTTATCCTTCCAAATGCTTGCATATTGCACATTTGAACTACTTTGCTTACATGAATTAATTTTTAAGTTTTCAAGCCTATTTGTAGTTTTCTCTTTGCTTTGTTCTTGTATAAGCTCCTTCAGCGTGATAAAATTTCTTGCTGATTGCTAATGCAGAAAGTCAGAGCAGCAATTGCTGCAACCTACTATGCGGACCTTGGCATTGAAGATTCAGACATATTTGTCTCTGATGGTGCCAAATGTGACATATCTCGCTTGCAGGTACCAAAAATATTTGACTCGTCCTCCCTTCTTAAGTTTACAATTCATTTTAAATTGTTTGTTAATAATTCTCCTAATTCAATATTTCAGGTCCTTTTTGGATCTAATGTGACAATTGCGGTCCAAGATCCATCATACCCTGTGAGAGAACTCTTGCATTAATTGTAACTGTCAGTTACTTACACTTTCATATTAATGATTCTAAACTTATGTGTGATGATATGTTTTTTTGTCATATTGTTACTTATCAATTAGCTGTTACCATTTTACATATTGTCCATTGAAATTAAAGCAGGCCTTTCATTTTGACAGGCATATGTTGATTCAAGTGTTATCATGGGCCAAACTGATTTATATGAGCAAGATGTTCAGAAGTATGGAAACATTGAATACATGAGATGCAGTCCAGAAAATGGATTTTTTCCTGATCTGTCAACTGTCCCTCGGACAGATATTATTTTCTTTTGTTCACCGAACAATCCTACTGGTGCTGCTGCATCTCGGGACCAACTAAACAAATTAGTAAAATTTGCAAAGGACAATGGGTCCATCATAGTCTATGATTCTGCTTATGCAATGTACATATCAGATGACAGCCCAAAGTCTATCTTTGAAATTCCTGGAGCAAAGGAGGTAGGCAATATGCTCCAATATTTACTTTAATTACTTGTTCATACTACATATGGGGTGTTTAAAATGCCTCAGTTGCATGGTTATCCTAAAAATTACAGTGCCAGTGCTATGAACACCATATTCCCCTTTGTAAATAGACTGCACCTTTTTCATTGTGGTTTTGCTTATGTGCAGGTTGCTATTGAGACAGCGTCATTCTCGAAATATGCTGGGTTCACTGGTGTCCGTCTAGGTTGGACTGTTGTCCCCAAGGAGCTCCTTTTCTCTGATGGACATCCAGTTGCTAAAGATTTCAATCGCATAGTCTGCACTTGCTTCAATGGTGCATCAAACATTGCACAAGCTGGTGGTTTAGCTTGCCTCTCTCCAGAGGGTCTAAAGGTAGGATTCCTGGTTCTTGGAATTCTTATATTGCTCTTCTGCATTGTTTGTTTTATCCGATCGTTCCCGTGCAGGCTATGCATGATGTTGTTGGCTTCTACAAGGAGAACACTAAAATAATTGTTGACACATTTACATCACTTGGATTCAACGTGTATGGTGCCAAGAACGCTCCTTACGTATGGGTGCACTTCCCTGGCCGCAATTCTTGGGATGTGTTCGCCGAGATCCTGGAGAAGGCGAATGTGGTCACTACTCCTGGCAGGGGATTTGGACCGGGCGGCGAAGGCTTTGTGAGGGTCAGCGCATTCGGACACAGAGAGAACATCATTGAAGCCGCGAGGAGATTTAAGCAGCTGTACTAGTGAGCACCGATGCAGCTTCTGTGCCCTCCTGGGAAAATGATGTCAATAAGAACACATCAGCATTTGGGACGACACCAAAATTCGCTTGGTGAAGCTGCCAGAAGATGTTAAGTGGGACATGAT
Source organism: Miscanthus floridulus (assembly GCF_019320115.1). Lineage (NCBI taxonomy): Eukaryota > Viridiplantae > Streptophyta > Magnoliopsida > Poales > Poaceae > Miscanthus > Miscanthus floridulus. Next base: position 25,680,132 of record NC_089586.1, on the reverse strand, counting down.
TTTTTTTTTTTTTGGAACATGGTTTTTTAATAGGCTTTCATGTGGTGCAACTATATTCAAACCATTTTGAACTCAAGACAATGCTTGCTGTAGTCCTGAGACTCTTCACTGGTGAAGTTGTCTCTTCTGTGTTCGTTCTTGTGTGCTGTTGCTGTTTCGGGGTACCGAATACCTCTACGATGAGTCCACACGTTATACACGCAGGGTACACATAATTGACTACAAATATTTGGAACCGTTTCTTGGCATGTAAATAGTAGCGAGAAACCAAATATAGATGATGGCAACATTTGAAGACCTAATTAAAGAAGCTTATGGAGGATGTTTTTTCACTAAAATATCTATTCCTATCAATATGGAAGAATATAAAGAGATCTCTTGGAGCTGCTCTTACTTCCATATTTATTATGAGGCACCTAATTACATGTTTTCTCCAAGAAAGAAACAATAATAATAGTGTTTTTTAATAATTTATTGTGCAAAAAAATTGCCCAAATAAAAAATTGAAGAAATATACTCCACTCCTCAATACGAACAATTTTCATTCATAAAATTATTTTTTTATTTAAAAAAAAAAATAAAAAATGAAGAATAATATCGACGATAAGGATCCTCAAGTTGCTAAACGGGTTGAGGCCCAAAAGGCCCAGCCCAACCACTTTTCTGGTGGCGGTTCGTCCCTGATTTTCGGGAGTCCCGTTCCCCTAAAGCCCACTAAGGCAATTTTTTGCACAAGACATTTATAAATTATTAAAAAAAAACTCCATTGTTATTGTTTCCGAGTACCAATACAAAAAAAATTTAGAGGCGATTAAAATAAGTTTTCAGAGGCGGTTTAAAAATCGCTACAATACCACTAATTGTAAAAATAAATGATTTTCAGAGGCGGTTTTAAAACCGCCTAAAAAATCGATTTTCAGAAGCGGTTTCTCTTAAGACAACCGTCCCTAAAAATAATTTTTTATTTTTTTTAAAAATCATTTAGAGTCTAATAAAAATAAGAAAAAAATATTTAGTGTGACTAGAGGCCTAGAGGACCAACCAGTCACTCGTAGAATTTCATATTCGCCACTATCCGGTATAGTGCAACAGTTAATATTCGAACTCACAACCTCTCGCTCCGCGCGATGCGTCCCCTACCACTACACGATATACAATGCTATCAATTTGTACTAATACGTATGGATCTTGTAATCAATATTTGGACTATTAAACGACTTTAAATGGGAAAATTTTCAACTACAAAGTTTTAGAGCTCTTCGAGCACTACAACTTTCATATAGTACATTTCTCCATCCAAGGTCATTTGAGAAATTCAAAATTTTGAAATGAAAAATCTGAGACTTAATTTATATATTTGGAACTCTAAATGATCTCAAACAAAAATTTTATCAACTACAAAGTTTTAAATCTCGTCGAGCTCTACAATTTTGATATAAATTTTGTCTTCATCCGACTTTATTTAAAAAAGATATGAATTTATTTGTGCTGCAGTTATTTTTAAGGACGGTTGACTAAGTCATCCGCCTCTGAAAATCACTTATTTTCAGAGACGGTTGACATAAGCAACTGTCCTTGAAAATAACATTTTCAGAGGCGGTTCCCTTAACGAAATCGCCCCTAAAAATGGATACATTTTTAGAGGCGGATTTATTAATGGAACTGCCCCTGAAAATAGATTTTTAGCGACAGTCACGGAGCTACGGTGCTCCCCGGCGACGTTAGAGGCGGCGTATTAGTTTAACCGCCTCTGATAGAAAAGGGAGGCGTTCCTAAAAATCTTTTTTGTACTAGTGGAGAAAACATGTAATTAGGTACCTCATAATAATATGGAAGCAAGAGCAACTCCAAGAGATCTTTTATATTCTTCTATATTGATACGAATAGCTTCTTTAATTAGGTCTTCAAATGCTGCCATCATCTATTTTTGGCTTCTCGCTAGTCAAAGACGGGGATCATGAGTGACTATTCAAAGTGTACACAAGATATAGAGAAATTTAAATAGTTCTCTAAATGAGGATTCAGATACATAGTCTAAGAAAGACTTTTGGAGATGCTCTTGTATTCCTTATGGTATGATTGGGAGTGCTATGTTCCTATGACAATTACATATTTTGTACTGTTTCAGTAACAAATAATAATGTTGTTGGTAAGGGATGAATGCAATCACGATCAATCGACTATCACAGACACATTTTCAGTCACTTTTGTTCGATACAAGTTGCTCAGCTGTTGTTTATTTTGCACACGTCACGCCCGTAAGAGAGAGGTGCTATTCTCATTGTCAAGGTTGGTTGGCCAGGAGAAACAAAATGCTCGCTATGCGGACATGCGGTCCAAACACAACACGACCCTACCGCAGCATACCACGCTAGATTTATCGTAGCCGTAGCTGTCAGGCCTCCGTGATGTTTGCTCAAGAAATGACAGGTGGATATATGCTAGTGTTTGGCAAAATTGGAAGCTATCAGTACCCTTGAATTTACTACTGTATGTTACACTAAAAACTACTACTGTTGCTCCAAAAAAAAAACTACTACTGGATGATACAGGTTTATTGGCAGCGCCTTGTGATATCTTCATCTTCAACAATATAATTTGCACACGACAACTGACTACTGAGGTCTGAGGACCAATGGATGTGGGCATGTCCGCATTTGGCGCCGATGGTTTCAGTGGAGTTGCAGGGTTTGTGAACGGCCTGTTTGGTTTGAATCCAGGCAAGACTAACTTGGTATAAATTCCAAGCGTCTATATTTTGAAGGTTTGGACTGGGATTGTTGTCTGGAATGGAGGGAGTATTATTTTAGTATCGAGGAGTATATGGACTACGGTCTTCTTGTTTCTAACAGTGTTATCACTCAGCAGTCATCAACACGAGATATTGACGTACTTCCTCGTCTCTAAACAAGCGTCGCTATGTTATTTGTGCCAGACAAACTTTCTTAAGTTTGACTAAATTTATAAAAAAATATTAACAATGTTTATATCTCTAAATAAATTTATTATAAAAATAGATTCAACCATCTATCTAACGATACTAATTGTGTACTGTAAATATAATAATATTTTCTTATATATATTTGGTCAAAATTAAAAGAGCTTTGACTCCTAGGAAACCGAGAGCGACACTTATTTATTTAGGGACCGAGGGAGGGAGTACAAATATAGCACTCAAAATGCAGTCGTTGAAGCGATAATGTATTGCAAAGTGAATTCAGTTGTGTATCTACCGCAGTCAAAGTTCAGAGCATTATTTTTAGACAATTGCGTTTGAGACGAACCCAGCACCCGATTTTTTTATCTCTCCCAACCAACACTGCTTCCTGTCGTGCGTCTCCGAAGTTCCAAGCTGACCGCCGCCGTCGCCCCAGGCCTGCTCTCTCCTCCACCGCCGCCCCCAAGCCGGCCGGCGTCCCTAGGCATGCTCCCTCCACCATTGCTGCCCCAGGCCGAGCAGTCACAGTAGCTTCGCCGGCGTCGGGCATGTACTGCTCACAGAAGGAAAGGGAAGGGTAAGGTTGGGGAGGGTGGGACCCACCGTAATTTGTGAGCAATTTGAAAAATTTTCCAAAATTTATGAACAATTTGACATACATCTCTCTCATATCTGCAATCTATAGAAATAATTTGTTATTTTAAAAAAAAATTGGCATATATTTCTCTGAGATCTGCAATCTTCCTAAATTACACTACTCTGTCCAATAAATTACATCGAAGAAAACCATTTTAAATATAGTAATAAGACAGTGTAAATATAGCTAAAAGTAAGTGCAAATACATGGAAAAAAATTAGGTGTCAAAAGCTTCGAAAACACTCCATTGTTGACTAGCCAGACTCTTTTTTTTATTATAAGACTAGGTAGCGTGCCCGTGCGTTGCTACGGGATAACTAATAATTTATACTAAAAACACATGGATCGCACGATAAGATAACAATACTGTAAAAATTAAATACCAACATTAAAGTGACATTTAATCCAAAAAGCAAAGTTTATGAATTTAACACGGTCACGGAGTGCACGGCGTCGCAGGCTCACAAACTCTACTTTATAGATCTTTTCGTAATAGGGCTAAGATAATATTTTATATTAGCAAAAAAAATCTCCGATATCCATTTCTTTCATTATAATTCATTTATCTAGACGATGTTTGATGTGAGGGTACGGTTACAGTTTTTAGTAGCTTTGCGATATTGTCCGAAGTTATAAGATGATTGATGTCTTGCAATGATCCTTTCATTAATTTAATTTTCAATCTATGTTTAATTATTTATTCAGTCTATTTTATAGGCACGCCAGTAGATAATGGATGACAAAATTCAAGCATCCATTATTTATCTCTTTGATTTTGAGCATGAGTTTTGTTTTTATTTTTTAATTGATATATTGTCCTTTTGTTTTTACCGTAGCGTTAGCACGGGCATGCATGAAAAACGAAGATGTCTTTATACTGTAGAAATCTTTCAAGAAGATCATGCATAGATTATTCTTGTATTGAATATTATATAAATACAATCACCTAAATATTCTAATTAAGCTACAAAATTTTAAATTAGGATACGAGGTAAGACATGCACACAGATATTTAAAAATTACATGTAGAGTCCAAAGAACTTAATAAATAAATTTTTCTAGAGGCAATGTAAATTCTCTCTAATCTTTCATTTGGTGTAGTTAGTGTTATCATAGTATCCACATGTATTCATGGAAAATAAATCATGGACAAAACGTGGATACTTTTTGATGCGACATTCCAATATGGGTCCATAGTCCTACCAATATCCTTAAGGCAGATCACATAAAGGATGAGAGTCCCTCTATGAGATTGCTCACAAAAGACTCAAACTTATATCTGATCATGGTAATGTTGAATTGTTTTGTATCAAAAGCATCGACAATAATAAACGGGGACATATGTTTTAGTATGTATAGTAGAGAAAAACTCAACCTTGGTCTTCTCAGCAGCTTTTCTGAGTCTTTGCAGTGCTAACTTGTCCTTACTCAGATAATCAAGAGGTGCACCATAAAATTATGCACCACTAAGAAAAGTATCACCATTGGTTACCTTGACCTAAAAAATGTGTTGAAATTAAGAATTACAACACCCAATTCAATATCTTGGAACAAACATTCAAGTGGATACCAATATTATACAATATATGTCTGTGTGGAATAGTTCTAAAGCTACACATATTTATACGGTGAGTATAACATACTTTGTTTTAAAATTTTATGAGAGATTTTTCAAGAGACGCAGTATTACCCATGCGACAGGCACTGACATATATACTCGAGCCTGTGTACAGAATTATATGGAGATGCAACGGAACTTATTTATGAATTTATTGGCGCATGAAAGAAATGGATATCGGAGAATTCTTTCTGCCGATATAAAATATTATCTTAGCCATATCAAGAAAAAGTCTATACGGTAGAGTTTGTGAGCCTACGACGCCGCGCTCTTTGTGACTGTATTAATTTCACAAACTTGCTTTTTGAATTAAATGTCACTTTAACGTCGGTATTTAATTTAACAGTATTGTTATCTTATCGTGGGATCCGTGTATTTTTAGTATAAAAGATTTAATTATCTCGTAGCAACGTATGGTCACGTTACCTAGTTGAATATAAAAGGAGAGAATTGGCTGCATTCGTACATATAATGTATGTCAGTTAAGATTTTGTTTGAATTAATTTAGTTCGCGAACTAATAGTAATAACTAAATGTGGCATATATCGAATTCTTTTAGCCACTGCTTGTGTGCAGAAGCGAAAAATATCCCAACCACGCTTGCCCTAATATGAGTATTTGAAGTAATAAACCTCTGAAGAACATCAACGTACCTCCCTTTTAAAGATTGGGTCGAATCTAACCTAGAGCCTTAGAACCCTACATCTTTTTCTGGACAGGCTTCACTTCGGATGCGCCGGTAGCAATATCAACGATCTTCAATCGATGGACCAAGTCGTATGGATCCCCATACAATGACTTAGATATGTAGATTTTGTTTTCTTGTACCTGGATATACTTATTTCACTGAAGCTTTTATTGAAATGTTTAGACACAAATAGGGTTTGATCACCGATGTCCATCACCCTAGACCACTCCGGCGTACGATCGTGAAGGTTGCATTTTGTAAGGTCGAGATGGCGGGCTAGAGGAGGATGAATAGTCATTTCTAAAAATAATCACGTCGGCTAACAAAAACAAATGTGGAATTAAAATAATTCGGTCTAGTCAGGACTATACCCCTCTATCAAAGTTCTCTAGTACCTTACAAAGATCCTAATTAAGTAACTAAGATGTCGGGCTAGTTAGAACTTACCTAATCAATTCTGAAAGCAAGATCACACAAATCTATGCCACTAGTACTTTAAACAACGGAGAAGCTTCTACACATGCTAGTAAGCAAAAGCACCAAGCCGCCTAAGCTCACTAGCAATGCTTAATAATAAGGCAACTGAAAGCTCTAGTTTGGTTTTGGTTAATTGATGAAACCCTAAGTGCTAACATAGTTTATCAAGATGATTATGAGATAGGTAGCACTACTCCAAGTGATGAAGCAATAACGAAGATCATGAAAATGGTGATAGCATGGTGATGATCAAATGCTTGAACTTGGAAAAGAAGAAAGAGAAAAACAAAAGTCTCAAGGCAAAGGTATAAAATGTAGGAGCCATTTTGTTTTAGTGATCAAGACACTTAGTGAGTGTGATCATATTTAGGATAGATAGCCGTACTATTAAGAGGAGTGAAACTCATATCGGAATGCAGTTATCAAAGTGCCACTAGATGCTCTAACTCGTTGCATATGTATTTAGGATCTAGTGGAGTGCTAACACCCTTGATAATATTTGTGAAAATATGCTAACACATGTGCATTCGGCGCTTTCGGGAAAATGGAATGTCTATTTTCTATTGCGTTGGATGCAAAATTGTTGGTAGTTGGCACACTTGAGCAAGGGTGAAGAAGTTAGAGTTGAAATGGAGTTGGTCAAAATGATGCTGGCGTCGGTCTACTGACCGGACGCTGGGTCACTCAGCGACCGGACGCTGAAAGGCTGCGTCCGGTCGAGCTGGCAGAGAGGTCGCCAGTTTCGGTGTTGCACCGGACGCTGGACCTGAGATGCACCGGACGCTGGTTTCTGCGTCCGGTCAAACTGACGGGTCTGCACAGTGGCTAAGGGTTGAGCACCGGACGCCGGCTGCGTCCGGTCAAGGTGGACCGGACGTGTCTGGTCGGAAAAATATGCCTCGGGGAGCTTAGTGGAAACGACCGGACGCTGGGGCTTTAGTGTCCGGTCAGTTTTACCGGAGCGTCCGGTCAGCTTCGTAGCCGTTGAAATCTGACGAACAGCGTTTGAAGCTGGTGACGCGTGGCATCCATCGGGCGACCGGACGCTGAGGGCCAGCGTCCGGTCAGTATGACCGGAGCGTCCGGTCACAGCGCGTTTTGCCCAGTGAAGGGGTATAACGGCTCTATTTGATGGAGGCTCTATTTATAGCCCCATGGCCGGCTCAAGGGATAACTCTTGCACATTTTTATTGATATAACAACCTTGTGAGCTTAGCCAAAGCCCTCCCACTCATCTCCATCATTGATCCATCATCATTGTGAGATTGGGAGAGAATCCAAGTGCATTGCTTGAGTGATTGCATCTAGAGGCACTTGGTATTCATGTTGCGCTGCGGATTTCACTTGTTTCTCTTGGTGGTTGCCACCACCTAGACGATTGGAGCAGCGGTGGAGGATCGACACGAGTTGGTGATTGTTCGTGGCCGCCTTCGGTGATTGTAAGGGGAGTTGTACCTTCCCCGGCGGAGTGCCGAAAGGTAACTCTAGTAAATTGCTCGTGTCATTGAGTTACCTTACTTGTGGGTCGGTTCTTGCGGTGTCCAATCGTGTGGACGAGGTTTGTGAAATACCTCTTAGCCGCCGAACCACCAAGTGTTGGTCGATACAATGGGGACTAGCGTGTTGGCAAGCACATGAATCTCGGGAGAAAAATCGGTTGTCTCTTGTCATTTGCATTCTCCTGGTGATTGGCTTGATCTTCATCTTGTGATTGGTTCATCCCCTACACGGCGGTATAATCACCCTACTTACTTGTTTACATTCTTGCAAACTAGTTGATACAAGCTCTTTAGTGTAATTAGAATTGAGAGCTTGCTTTATTATTTACATTCATCTAGTTGAGCTCTTTGAAGTAGCAAGTTTGTGTGCCTAAGTAATCATTGCAACTAGAATTGTTGGATAGGTGGCTTGCAACCCTTGTAGAGCTAGAGCAAGTTTGCATTACGCTATTTGTCATACTAATCAAATTACTCTAGTTAATTTGTAGATTTTTAAATAGGCTATTCACCCCCCCTCTAGCCATATTAGGACCTTTCAGCAACCAATGCCTAATTAGAGAGCGTAAATACTTAGCAACACAAACTAAGCAATATGACTAATAAAGTTACATAAACCAAATTAGTCATGCAAGTGAGCTACATAAGCTAACTAATTACAAGAGCAACTACACAAGCACAATGTATATAAAAGTAATTACAAGCTTGTGTAAGGGGATTGCAAACCAACAGGAAGAACAAGGTTGACATGATGATTTTTCTTCTGAGATTCACGTGCTTGCCAACACGCTAGTCTCCGTTGTGTCGACCGCTCACTTGGTGGTTCGGCGGCTAATTGGCATTACCCACCAAGCCCACACGTCGGGCATCGCAAGAACCTACCCCGAAAGTGAGTGTAGCTCAATGACACGCTCAACTAGAGTTGCTCTTTGTGGCTCCCACGGGGCGAGCACAATGCCCCTCACAAAGCTCTTCTCCGGAGCACCGCACAAGCTTCTTGTGGGCTTCGACAGAGACCACCACCAAGCCATCTAGGAGGTGGCAACCTCCAAGAGTAACAAGCACCATCGGCTTGCAACTCGATCACCTAATACCACTCGATGCAACCTCACGATGCAATCGCACTAAAATCGCTCACTCACTCAATCGGATGATCACTACTAAGCTAGAGTGAGTTAGAGAGCTCCCAAGCACCACGACATAAGCCACTAAGGCTCTAGTGTGCTCAGCAACTGGCCCAAGGCCAAGACCCCTTCTATTTATAGCCTCTGCAAAAATAGAGCCATTGTACCCCTTCACTAGGCACAGCTCGGGGTGACCGGATGCTCTGGTCAGATTGACCGGACGCACCCTTCCAGTGTTCGGTCAACGGATGGCTGCCACATCATCTCTTTTCAAATAGTGAGCACCCGATCCCAACGGTCAAGTGATGACCGGACGTAGCACAGTGCCACGACCGGATGTAGGACCCTAGCGTCTAGTCACTTCCAGTAAGGTTCCACTTATGACTGGACGCGTCCGGTCACCCCCGACCGGACTCGCCCAGCGTCCGATCACTCACTATCTCCTCTGTGCGCCACCACACCAGCATGACCGAACGCACCCAGCCAGCGTCCGGTCACTTTCAACGCCAGCGTTCGGTCGAAGACCGACGCCTGCGCGTTCTCTGCTGCCACTGACCGGACGTAGGACCCCAGCGTCCGGTCACTGCGTGACTAGCGTCCGGTGCACTCTATGAAACCCTATCTTTTCTGTATATGGCGTCGGTGGCCCCATCGGACTGTCCACACTCTACGGACGGATACTTCGCCGATGAAGTTGCGAACCCTTCTCGCCTCCATTTCATCACCGAGTTGATCCGCATCAACTCCAACTTCATCTCCTTTGTAAATGTGCCAACACCACCAAGTGTACACCACCATGTGTATGTGTGTTAGCATTTTCATAATCATTTTTCAAAGGATTAGCCACTCAACTTACCACGCCACTCAATCCTAGCGACGATGCAAAGTTAGATCACTCAAGTGGCAAGATGATCGATATGTAAACAAGTTTGCCCCTCTTGATAGTACGACCATCTGTCCTAAATCCGGTTATCAACTTCTCTACACACCTATGATCGATGAAATGAAATGCCCTAGGTTATACTTTTGCTTTGCGCATTCTATTCCATCTTCTCCAATATCGATGCAACACTTGCACCAACACGATCAACAATGATATGATCAACTTCATATCATCACGTGATCATATTGGTTTATCGATCTTGACTTCATTTGCTTTTCACTGTTGCCTTTGTCCATCAGCGTCAAGTCTTGCTCAAGCTTCACTGCCATGCGGTCCATCGCTCCAAAGCCTCCGACTTGCCCTTCACGCTTGCAACTGGTCCATCAAGCCAAGTCTTATCTTGATCTTCTTTGCCTTGATCACATGACTCAATGTCATGTCTCATGTGCAATGAGCTCATTCATCATCACATGTATAAGCTTTGCAACATCTCCAAGCCATTTCTACCTTCATGTCATATGTTGCTCACACATATGTACCTATAGACTATTCACCTATGTATCTCATATAAACACAATTAGTCTACCTAGGTTGTCACTCAATTACCAAAACTACATATGGACCTTTCACACTTGTAGATCGCGCTGCTGTAGGTGAAGCTCTGTGTCTCGTGGAACGTGCTCACCATAGCACCCATAATGTGTAGCTCACTGTTTGATTCCAGATAGCTACGGTGGTAGAGCCCCATAGGTGGCAACAACAATGGCAGCAGCGTCGTGGTTGGAGTAGCGTTGGCGGCGTTGCTGCTACAGATAAAGATTTCTCTAGTGCAGTCGATCGCCAAGAACTTGTCTTGGCAGTGGACGATGGACCCCACGAAGAACTCTAGTTTGGTGTCGAGTAGTGTCCATGCACTGTCGACTCCAACCTAGCAGAACGTGACTCCGTGGAGCACCCAAGCATGGCCATGGCCACGCACTCACGGCCGGCGGCGTCAGGCGACGCCGAGAGCACGATCTCACGGAAGAACACGTCCCTCATGTCTTTCAGCTTGATGGCTCTACCTGCGGCATCCGCGTCCCTATAGTCATTGGTGGGATGGAGGACCCACCGGCTGTGGACCCTAGATACGCGTTCCGATGAGGACGCCGCCGCGACGTGTTTGCCTGCTGGCGGGAGCTCAACGCGGGGAGTACGGGCACCAACGAATGGATTCAGCAGCGTCATGGACGCCGCCTCGTCCATGAGCGCCAGCCACCCACACGAGGAGCCACACGCCACCTTGCCGCGTACGTCGGGCAACGTCTTGAACAAGACCTTCTCCAGGACGCAGTAGAAGCCGACGTGGTCCGAGTCGAGGTCGAACGGGAGCAGTAAGAGCGGCCCGAAGGTCGCGAACGGGACAGCGGCGCCATGGGGAGCAAGCGGATCGGAAGGACGCCGTGTCGTGGCCTGACGCGAGACGCTGCCCGATGGACTCGAGGAGATTCTCTGGTAGGCCGGATTTCGAGTCAGGGAGAGGTAGGGACCTTCTCTTAGGATTGTGAGGCTAATCCATGAAAGACATATGACATCAACTATGGTTCACGTAAGAAATGATGTCTGGTTTCTACTGTCGCGATGGACAATGGATTGGGGAACGTGGATATGGGGAAATGATTCAAAATAAACAGACACAAGGGCAATTTCAACAAGAAACAGCAAGTGAGGGCGATGGAACATGTGAGCGTAAAACCAAATAAAAGAAGGAAAAAGTTGTCCCTTTTGCAAATACAAAGAGGGGAAGTAATTAAATGTGGACATATTTGGCAAGGTTCTCAGAAATGCAAAGATGTTCCTTTTGTCTTAATTCTCTTTCCTTCTGTGTTAATTCTCTTTTCTTTTGCTCATTGCCATGTATGCTGGTGCATACAAACATGCAATGTGTATATAGATAGCACAATAATTTTCTACTTTCTATTTTGCCATGATTCCTCTATCACATGACATGCAATATTCAATAAGGAGAATGGCACGATCAATCAGTAATTAAGATCGTAGCATGCGGGAGATGTCGTGGGATCGTAGGCGTGGCAGACGAACGAATCAAAACAAATGTCGCATCAAAAATATCCACACTTTATTTTTTTTAGTCGTAGGAGAGAAGAAGAGGACGAGGAAAGGCTCGGCTTAGGAATAGGAATCATGTGATGCGTGCATAACACGCCACGGTCGATCATGCTCGTACAAACTGGTAAATGTTTTTTTTTTAAAGGAACATATTTGATTGGCGTGCCGTATCGGTCCGGACTTTTTGTCTGTCGGGTGGGTCCAACAGTTTAAAACTCGGTGAGTGGAAGCGCACGAGTACGGCCGGCCGGTCAGGGTGCGTACATGAGCAAAGCCGATTTACTATATAAAAAAAAACCGTTTGAAATGGTCAAGTGTTTAGCTCATAATCAAATGCTCCAACGTGTTAGGTGATGCGACTGAAGCATTAGAGGGATTAGGCATCTTCCCTTCCACTTCCAGGCTAGCAGCTGCGCCGTTTCCGGTGGCGTCGACAGCCAGGAAACGCAAGCTCGCCTCGCCTCGCCAGTCGGGCCTTGTTTAGATTGAAAAAAATTTCAATCCGATGAATAGTAGCACTTTCGTCTTATTTGGTAAATATTGTCCAATTGTGGACCAACTAAGCTCAAAAGATTCATCTCGTAATTTCCAACTAAACTATGCAATTAGTTATTTTTTTTACCTACATTTAATGCTCCATGCAAACGGCTAAAAATTGATGTGATGGAGAGAGAGTGAAAAAACTTGGAATTTTGAGTGTATCTAAACAAGGCCCGGTTTTCAGGCGACTTCCGATCCTGCACAAGGTTACTAGAGTATGGTTCACAACTAGCAGCATCCAACGATCATTCGATCGTCCGAACACACATGCAGACAGCAGACGCCTGACCATCATCATAGCCACCTGCTGTGCGTCCTTCAAATTCGTCGTCGCATCGTGGTGCTCCAGAGTAGCTACTAGGAGCAGTAATTAGTACCAACACGTGCCGATAGAGCGCATGGGTCCTCCGCCTACGTGGTCCATGTGAACGAACGGTGTGGCAGGCTGGGGAGTAGCGTTGCACGCACCAGCTAGCCGCACCAAGACGTACGCGCAGCTGCAAGCGCCGCCGTGGCCATCGCCCGTCGATACGTGAACTTGTACCGAAGATATATATACGGAGTAGTAGTTGAGGGCTGGTGCAGCCGGGACCGCGGGCCCACCCAACAACCCACCACCGTGCCGTGCGTCGCCTGGGTTTGGACTTTGGACGCGCAGGCGCAGCGACGTACGCACGCACAGGACTTGGACGGTTCCCGTTCGACCTGGAGCAGCTTTCCACCAACACCCGCTCCCCCAACCGCCGCCCACCCGCTCTGGCTTTTCCCCCGCGACCTTTCCCCGTATGGCCGTATATGGTTACCCCACTCGGGCGTGAGGGCCCACCGGCAGGGGGACACAGAGCCACTCACGTACCGACCCACCATGCCGCTCCCAACGCGCAGTGCGGCACCGCCGCTGGGGGCGATCCGACTGCCTGGGGTGCCATCGCGTTGGCGTTGGCGTCACCCCGAGTCGGACTCCCACCAACCGAGCTGACCGGGACGAAATGCTTCGCCGCTCTCCGGTTGCGCCCGCGACGGTCCATGGTAGGTGAACCTGCTGGGCCGGTCTGAACCGGTCATGACTCATGACATAAACCGAATTTCCACAACCAAAGATGATTATGTGATAAGAGCTCCGTCCGATTCAAATGATAAGTACTTCTATTTTTTCTAAATATAATTTATAGCTGAAGACATATGTTACCTGTAATTTATAGGATGGATAAAGTACTTAATATAAGAGTAGTGCTCAAGTGTAAATTGGTATATACGAGTAGCGTTGAAAACGGATGGAAAAAATCCCGTTCTGAAACGTTCTGTGTTCCATCCATTTCCGTATTTGTGAGGTCCCGTTTTCGTATTTACGGAAATTGGAGAGGGGTTTTTTCTGTCTGTTTCCGTCTGTATCCCGTTTTCATCCGGAATTGACCCGTATTTGTTCTGTTTTTCATCCCGTTTTCAATCTATGTGAGATATGTCTAGGAATTGATATGTTCATAAACCTACTAATCACCAATTATGCATGTTAATATGTTAAAGAATGGCATGCTAGTGAATATTGGACCGATAACTTCGTACGTGTATATTATTTTGTAACTTTGTTCATGTATACTCGAGAATATTTGATCATGTTATTCTAAATTAATTTTCTGGCTCTCCGTCCGTATTTGTTTATTTCCATATTTCCGTATATCTCCATCCTTTTTTAATTCCGTTTTTTTTCCTGAACCCGATCCCGTTTCCGTTAAAAATATAGAAACGGAAATGGGAGGAGAATTTTTTCCACCCGTAGTTTTCATCCCTTTTATATGAGCATGTCTACTCCCGTGCTCCCGTGTAGGATATCAAAGGAGTCATCAACAGCAGAATCTGAACTTCGTCCCCAAGTGCATATGTTCAGCTTTCACCATTGCGCCACAGCGAGGACACACTGTAGATCGTCTGATAACGTTTGTTGTTCACCGTCCAATGTCCATGCTGAATAACATTATGTGACAACAGCATCATGTGGCCTGTTTGTATAGCTTTACATCATTTGCTTCCCATGGAACTTCCGTCGTGAGAAAAATTGCCGATCAAGAATTTATTTGGGATTGCTAAATTGTACTAGAAAAAATGCCGATCGGGAATTTAATTGGGACTATGGGAGGTGAACCACATCAGTGATCAGTCCCGCCGAGAGGGCCGTACTACATCACTTGAGCAGCTGTGACAGCCAGCTGAATCGAGCTACAAAATGGGCAAGTGACAATACGCAAATGAACTGGTATGGCTCTGTTAGGCAAACTCGACGGGAAGACAAAGGTTTCCATGCCAGGCTCTGGAAATGCAGGGAACTTATCAACCGGCTTATTAGGTATAATATTTTTCTCTCACAACAAAACAGTTTCAGTCGACTTTAATACCAGCCGAACAGGTATGGCATTCAGATTTCAGACACTTGAGAAGGTCTGGATGAACAATGGCCATTACCGTCACCAACCGCAGGTCCGCACCCACGGAAACGCTGGCAGCGGGGTGGCAAGCTGGCAGCTCTGCTCAGGTCAGCTCCATGGGAGGAGAAGGATTCCGTAAAATAAAATGGCCACCACACAGCCGCTGCTAATGGGGTTGGTAAACGACGTTGACGTGGCGCCCCCGTCCCAGTCAACGAACCACAGCCCCCAGCCGCTCTCTCCCTCACCTCACCAACCCCGTAGGCCGTAGCTCTCCAATCCCACTCCCCCACTTCCACCCGGGCCCCACCCGTCATCCCCACGAGGCCCCACTCACCAACTCCCTGTCCTCCCCTGCTCGTATATAACCCGTCACCTGCCGGTCCTCTGCCCTCCAGGAGATCAGAGCCCCGGCGAGGTCGCACACCGCACCAGCCATCGTCTCCTTCCTTCCAATAGTACCATCCAACCAACCGCCCAGCGCAGCGTTACCTGCTCGTTCGACAAGCCAGTCGTCCATCCGAGAGGAAGAGGGCAAAGCTCGCCGGCCGGAGAGATGGGTTCCGTGGACACGGCGGTCGCGGTGCCGGTGCCGGTGGCGGAGCCGGCGGCAGAGGAACAGACCGTAGTGTTCCGGTCGAAGCTTCCCGACATCGAGATCAACAGCAGCCAGTCGCTGCACGCCTACTGCTTCGGGAAGATGAGCGAGGTGGCGGACCGCGCCTGCCTCATCGACGGGCAGACCGGCGCGTCGTACACGTACGCGGAGGTGGAGTCCCTGTCCCGTCGCGCCGCGTCGGGCCTGCGCGCCATGGGCGTGGGCAAGGGCGACGTGGTGATGAACCTGCTCCGCAACTGCCCCGAGTTCGCCTTCACCTTCCTCGGCGCCGCGCGGCTGGGCGCCGCCACCACCACGGCCAACCCGTTCTACACCCCGCACGAGATCCACCGCCAGGCGGAGGCGGCGGGCGCCAAGATCATCGTCACCGAGGCCTGCGCCGTGGAGAAGGTGCGCGAGTTCGCGGCGGGGCGGGGCATCCCCGTCGTCACCGTCGACGGCCGCTTCGACGGCTGCGTGGAGTTCGCCGAGGTGATCGCGGCCGAGGAGCTGGAGGCCGACGCCGACATCCACCCCGACGACGTCGTCGCGCTGCCTTACTCCTCCGGCACCACGGGACTCCCCAAGGGCGTCATGCTCACCCACCGCAGCCTCATCACCAGCGTCGCGCAGCAGGTACACACCATGCCGTGCTCCACGTCTTACTCTTTCTCTCTCTGTCGCCGTCGCCGCGGCCACGGTGACATCCCCGTCCATGTGGGGACAGGACAGCTGGGCCCAACCTGTGCCGAGGAACATTCGCTAGGCTCATAAATAATGGCATGGATTCATACGGCCGGCAGCTTCCTCGATTTGTTCGGATGCGGCAGGCCCACCTCACGTCCCCCGCCACTGTCACCGAACAAGTAGTAGCCAACCGCGTTGAGATTCGCGCCGAGACGATTCTTTCTTCTTTGCATTGGCGCCAAAACATACTACCACTAGTTTTGCAAATGCTGAAATGCAACTGACTGCTGCTAGATGCTAACTGACCACTGATGTCTGATGATGAAGGTTGATGGCGAGAACCCGAACCTGTACTTCAGCAAGGACGACGTGGTGCTGTGCCTGCTGCCGCTGTTCCACATCTACTCGCTCAACTCGGTGCTGCTGGCGGGCCTGCGCGCGGGCTCCACCATCGTGATCATGCGCAAGTTCGACCTGGGCGCGCTGGTGGACCTGGTGCGCAAGCACGCCATCACCATCGCGCCCTTCGTGCCGCCCATCGTGGTGGAGATCGCCAAGAGCCCCCGCGTGACCGCGGACGACCTCGCCTCCATCCGCATGGTCATGTCCGGCGCCGCGCCCATGGGCAAGGAGCTCCAGGACGCCTTCATGACCAAGATCCCCAACGCCGTGCTCGGGCAGGGGTACGGGATGACGGAGGCGGGGCCCGTGCTGGCGATGTGCCTGGCGTTCGCCAAGGAGCCGTTCCAGGTCAAGTCCGGGTCGTGCGGCACCGTGGTGCGGAACGCGGCGCTGAAGATCGTCGACCCCGACACCGGCGCCGCCCTCGGCCGGAACCAGCCCGGCGAGATCTGCATCCGCGGGGAGCAGATCATGATAGGTAAGCGCCACTGGCCACTGCCCCAGTCGTTGTCTGACCACCTTGTAGTCGTAGTCGTAGGCTTGTTGTAGCTCTCGTACTCGTACTGGGGCTATCCATCCTTGCAAGCTTCACTTTCGCATGTCGTGAGCGCCAACCCGGCTGCTGGCACGCCACGCCCCTGACGCCGACCTGGCTGGCGCTTGAGGCCACGTCCGTGGCACTGTCACGTGGGCCCATGTGCCGCTAGTGCGGACACCGCGCGCCGTGGGCCCATGTGGTGCTGCTGCACTAGTGGAGCACGAGTCCCATTTGGGGAGAACAGTGGTGGGTACAGCTTTGGTGAATGGTGATGTGGACAGAAATTTCCATTGTTTGGTCGGAGTACTTAGGTTGCAACTAATCCGTTTGTTCCCTGCGAGGCCACGCGACAACAGTCGCCCAAAACCCATTCGCAAATCGGCATTTAAACTGGGGGGGGTGGGGGCATCTGAATGCAAGAAAAACCGGCTGGCTAGTCGTTCCACGTGAATCAGCAGTTGAAGATCCCCTGCTTTGAACGAACCCCACCAACCATTCTCTTGAAATGTAGGAGGAATTTGGACATCTTTTTCGTCGGTTTCGTCATCGTCGTATGAGGGACCATCGTGCCATTGACACCGTCTGCAAAGCCACAGGGGGTAGAAAGAATTCCACTCGTCGACAAAGGTGCGCTAGAAACCATGTGGCGTGCTCGGTGGTGCTCCGTTCGTTCGCGCCAATTTGGTAGCCGGCGACTTTGGAAAAGGGATTTGTTAGTGGTGATCTGGTCCAAGTTTTCCATTACGTTTGGTTCCCCGTCCACCGCACGTTTTCGCGTTTTCTGCATAGCAGCCGCGGGCATGGTAGTTGGGCATGGCGAGCAGCGACTTGCGTATCATTCTCCCCCGCTTCTCCAGCTGCCGGGAACAGCGCATCGTCGCTATGGGGGCACGGCCGCGGCGTCCAAGTCGCAAGTCTCCTTTTTTTTTTATTTGCGAAAAAAAGGACCATGTCGCCACCACGCCACATGATTGAGGGTGCACTGCAGCTAGCATAGCAAGTCTTGTTGGCATGTTTTTTAGATAGAAGAATTTTGGACGCACATAGATAGATAGAAGAATTTTTAGAGAAGTCAAACTTTGGTGGAGAAAGTTGGACGCTCATGGTCATGGCGGGTCATGAACGTTCACGTCCATCGCCGGTGGTGGAACAGTCGACCAGGATTCCAGGAACCAACACCAACCAAATGCCCAATGCTGCTGTGCTGGCCTCCACTTGATCCACCTCCATACCATTTGCCTGATTGCCATCGACTGACCTGAGCTTGACTGCTTGCACCGCCACAGAATCGCATGATCCGACGGCACCACCGCGTCGGCGAACACTGAACAGTGAACACTAGCCGAGGACAGACGCAGAGAGCTTGCTTTTCCGCTGGACTTCCGAACGGCAGTTGGTTAGGTTATTGGTCTACCTAATATGAGCGCATGATTGGTCGTCGGTACTACCTGGCGTGGGAGTGCGAGGACGGCATCACGTCGCGTCCGCTGCAGTGTCATGTCCGTCGTTCTCTCGTCCTACCTATCTCTGTCTGACGACATAGCGATCAGAGAAACGAGGACCTGAAACTGAAATGCTAGCAAATGTTTGGTGAACCATCGCGTGACCGAGACAGCAAGCAAATGCTTGGGCGAGGAAAGGAAATCGGTGCATCACAATTCACAAGTCAATTATTGCCTTTTTTCAGTCTTATCGTTGAAGAGTATGTCTTGCCAAACCTGACCAAACCAAACTCTATATTTGATGGCATCTGTCCGCACAGGATCTTTTCACCCACACCTTTGCTTTGTTTGTTTAAAAAATAAAAATTAAATTGACAAACAATTTCTGCCATTGCTGAATTTGTTTTACCGGTCGGTTCTGGCTCTGCCAAACTAACTTGATGCTACCGATCAACCATTCAGGTTACCTGAACGACCCCGAGTCGACAAAGAACACCATCGACAAGGACGGCTGGCTGCACACCGGCGACATCGGCTACGTCGACGACGACGACGAGATCTTCATCGTCGACAGGCTCAAGGAGATCATCAAGTACAAGGGGTTCCAGGTGCCGCCGGCGGAGCTCGAGGCGCTCCTCATCACGCACCCGGAGATCAAGGACGCCGCCGTCGTGTCGTAAGTTGCTCATCGATGCCTTCACATGGAACCACAGCGCAGCCTGCACTGCCAGTTTCTTGGATTGAATTTTCAAAAACCTCTCCATCTCTTCCCACAGAATGAAGGATGATCTTGCTGGTGAAATCCCTGTCGCCTTCATCGTGCGGACCGAAGGCTCTGAAGTCACCGAGGATGAGATCAAGCAATTTGTCGCCAAGGAGGTAAAAACAACACCATGTTTCTTATGCTTCCGTTGAACCAAACCAATACAAGAAATTATCCGCATTTGTTCAGGAACAATTATTTAGTAGTAAGACCAGAACACCGTTGCAGAAGTTTCTGCAAATAAAGAGCTGGGTCTTGAGACTGAAATCTCAAATAAATGTAATGCTGCAGGTGGTTTTCTACAAGAAGGTCCACAAGGTTTTCTTCACCGAATCCATCCCCAAGAACCCGTCCGGCAAGATCTTAAGGAAGGACTTGAGAGCCAGGCTCGCCGCCGGCGTTCACTGAGGCCGTATACAGCTTTTCAGACGGTCACACTGCTGCGAAAAAGCAATGTAATAGCGGTAACATTATTCATGGAACGGCAACAGAAGGGGCACGTATTAATCCTGTGGAAATATGTTGCCAAAAGAGGTTTTAGTTAGTTTGTTTGTTGGCCCTGTTTGTGTAATGTTCATAAACGATATATATATATGTATAATCTATATTGTTTTTGACCCAAAGAACAAGGCTGATTACGGCAATACAGTTATGGAGTACCATGTTTCAGTTGACTGGATGTTTGTTTGTCACAAGTTATTGTAGCTCAATCACGCACCTATAGAACAGCTTAAGACGACAGTCAAAAAGAAAAAAACAGCTTAAGACAGCGATACCATGTAAGTTGTTAGATGCTAATCTAGTGCCGGTCTGCAAGTAAAACAACTGGATAATCAGATAAGCCACTGTAGCCATCTTCTTCTTCTTATTATTATTACTTATTACTAATTGAAGGGACAACAAGATGCACTACTCCCTCCGTTATAAATTATAAGCCACTTTGATTTTTTGGTACACCGAATTTGCTACGTATACCAAAAAAAAGTCAAAGCGACTTATAATTTAGAGCACAAGGAGTAGAAAAAATTCCTAAAGTATTTCTCAAAAATCATAAAGATATGGCGACCACTCTGTTTTCTAAAAAATGCCCAAATCTACCATTATGAACAATGGCATAAAATAAATCTTTGCTTTTACTTCTAAATTACCCACCTCACTATTATAAAATATAATAATCTAAGGTAACCTCATGAATTTTATACCCTCAAAATTTTCATTCAAATTACCCTGTCATTGTTTATAAAAACTAAATTGCTAACAATTTGTCTCAAATACTCATCCCATAGTTATTATAACCCTCAAATTTTCATTCAAATCACATCATGCATAATAATTAGAAAAATAACCATAAATTGAGTCTATGTATGCTTGTAAATTACCTAGTTTTATCACTAATGGTGCATATAATACTAAGATAAATAATACATACATACTATGCTATCATGCAGGTATACATACATGCTTACATGAGATGTAAATATAGCATTTCCATATTCATCAATCATGAAAAGTTCCTAACTACAAATATAACAAGATTTCATTTAAAACTATATTAATATCCATAGAAATAATTCATTTAGGTATTTCTTAGAGAAATATATGCATTTTCACAAATCATTCTATCATATCTATATTGATAGTGTAGTTGTAAGCATTCTATTTTATTAAGCAGTGAATGACATTAGTGGAGACTAAAGTTAACCATGACCACTAGTTTTTTGAAATTCATTTCATGTAAATAATGATTTTAGGCTTAAAATTAATCTCTCTTGATGTTAGCATGTTGTCCCTCCTAAATCTCACTTCAAGCTGCACCATTAACCTTGAGCAATTTAGATCATGGCACCCTCAGACAAAACGAGCCTATGCTAGTTTCTAAAATAGACCCAGGCTGGTTTTTCCGGAGTCTTTGTGCGAGGCTCAAAACACCAACCCTAGCTAGTTTTGAAACCGGTCTGAGCCGGTTTTGGCAGTACAAGTTCAATTCAAATCTAATTTGATGGGAACTTGTCTAATCCCGTGAGAAATCCTTCGTGTGGAATAGGTTTACTAATGTGATAAGACCACCCCCTCCACGCACAATCAGTCAAAAAAAACCAATCTACTACCCTCTTCTTCTACCACAAACTTTCCCAACCCCTTTTGTCTAGCACCTCTCTCAATGAGATGTAGGAAGGTGTTTTGGGCGACAAACGAGCGTCTAAACTGCATAACCGACTTCGCTATTTGGGCCTCCTTCTACTGCATGTTTTGGCCTATGTGCGGCCTCGGACGATCTAACCTCCATAGATTATCTATCTTGTTTTATAAAAATACCTAGGAGCTATTCCGTAAATCTCGTTTGCCAAAGATAGACGACGCCGCTGGCTCGTCAAATCGCTTGGCATATGCATCATCCTCTCCCACGCCTTCTTTTCGCCTGAGCGCCTGCCCTCAGCGCGTCCTCTCTCGACGTGCAACGCCGCACGACACGACCTGTCGATCCTATCGAGTAGTCGAACAGGAACAGATGGGGCTGCCCGTCCTTGCCTGCCTTGGCCATGCGGTCATGTGGGACGTGGATCCTGCGGCGCCCATGCGGCCGCACATGCTCGAGATACACAGCGGCGGAGCGCGCGCCGCCGTAGCATCGGGATCTATGTGCTCGCAGGGACGGCCGTCGTCGCCGACGTCTCACTTCGCCACCCGGGACAAACAGGAGCCCTTCTGTTTCCTCTTTGCCACATTAGAAGGTGAGGCATGGGTGGTTGTATTTTCAATTTGTGCTTAGTGTACGATTAGTCACCGATTTAATATCCTTCGGTCCTCAAGTGAATCTCTCAATATATGAGTGTCGAGTTTCATTCATTTTTAGTGTTTTCAATTTCAGAGATTCAGTTATTGTGAATAGTGTTTTCATTTTGTGCCTTTTCAATTTTAGAAATTACCTCAAACTGAAGCTCTATGCTTTTTTTATAAAAAATCATGGTATCCTGATCCCTAATTGTTAGAGTCGGATTACATTTTTGTTCTGCATTTCACGTATTGTAATTCAACAATGCATATGTTTACTTCCACATGCCATTTGTAGTTGGTTGATTTTGTTAGTTATGAAGAACTCATATTCATTTTTAAATTATTGGGTTAACAAAGACAACTACTTGATACTTTACACATTGCCTTAAGAGTATGACTCACGGGTCATGGCATTGGAAGTAGCTGAGAAACCTACTGAGGAATACAATGACATTGGAGGACTTGGGAAACATATAATTTGTTTTGTACAATTGATGATGAGGATATGACACCCATGCATATGATCATGTTTGACGCATGGTATGGAGGGGTAGGAGGCCAGCAAGAGTGTCCAAGTCAAGAAGGAGGCCCGAGGCTAATTCGGTTTGAGTCCCCGAGGTGGTG